>NW_026699344.1:0-73546 GCF_030435755.1 Ochotona princeps | reverse complement strand
TGCCACAACCCTTTTCAGATAGCCCTCAATGCAAAGGCTCTAGACGCAAATATTGGTGTGAGAGCTAATTCAATCAAGGAAACAGTGCATGTTGGTGAAGGGCATATTGAAGAAGCATCAGCCGAGTGGTTCTTGTGGGAGAACAACTCCATTTGGCTCACTAACTTCACACACCATCAGGCTTCCAAGCAGCTCTCAAGGAAACTCAGTTTTCACACTCTACGCTTAGTGCCCTTTGAGTGCCTAGGTCTGAATTGAAGCTTGGTAGAGCATCCCACACAAACGAATGCTCCACATGCGGGTTTCACATGCCACCAACTCCACATTCACAGGCAACTTCAGCGCCACAACCCTTTTCAGATAGCCCTCAAAGCAAAGGCTCTAGACGCAAATATTGGTGTGAGAGCTAATTCAATCAAGGAAACACAGCATGTTGGTGAAGGGCATACTGAAGAAGAATCAGCCGAGTGGTTCTTGTGGGAGAACAACTCCATTTGGCTCACTAACTTCACACACCATCAGGCTTCCAAGCAGCTCTCAAGGAAACTGTTTTCACACTCAATGCTTAGTGCCCTTTGAGTGCATGATCTAGGAATGAACCTGGTAGAGCATCCCACACAAACGAATGCTCCACATGCGGGTTTCACATGCCACAAACTCCACATTCACAGGCAACTTCAGCGCCAAAGCCACTTTCAGATAGCCCTCAATGCAAAGGCTCTAGACGCAAATATTGGTGTGAGAGCTAATTCAATCAAGGAAACACTGCATGTTGGTGAAGGGCATATTGAAGAAGAATCAGCCGAGTGGTTCTTGTGGGAGAACAACTCCATTTGGCTCACTAACTTCACACACCATCAGGCTTCCAAGCACCTCTCAAGGAAACTCAGTTTTCACCCTCTATGCTTAGTGCCCTTTGAGTGCCTAGGACTGAAATGTACCTGGTAGAGCATCCCACACAAACGAATGCTCCACATGCGGGTTTCACATGCCACCAACTCCACATTCACAGGCAACTTCAGCGCCACAGCCATTTTCAGACAGCGCTCATTTCAAAGGCTCTAGACGCAAATATTGGTGTGAAAGCTAATTCAATCAAGGAAACACTGCATGTTGGTGAAGGGCATATTGAAGAAGAATCACCCGAGTGGTTCTTGTGGGAGAACAACTCCATTTGGCTCACTAACTTCACACACCATCAGGCTTCCAAGCAGCTCTCAAAGAAACTCAGTTTTCATACTCTATGCTTAGTGCGCTTTGAGTGCCTAGGACTGAAATGAAGCCTGGTGAGCATCCCACACAAACGAATGCTCCACATGCGGGTTTCACATGCCACCAACACCACATTCACAGGCAACTTCAGAGCCACAGCCGTTTTCAGATAGCCCGCAATGCAAAGGCTCTAGACGCAAATATTGGTGTGAGAGCTAATTCAATCAAGGAAACACTGCATGTTGGTGAAGGGCATATTGAAGAAGAATCAGCCGAGTGGTTCTTGTGGGAAAACAAGTCCATTTGGCTCACTAACTTCACACACCATCAGGCTTCCAAGCAGCTCTCAAGGAAACTCAGTTTTCACACTCTATGTTTAGTGACGTTTGAGTGCCTAGGACTGAAAAGAACCTTGGTGAGCATCCCACACAAACGAATGCTCCACATGCGGGTTTCACATGCCACCAACTCCACATTCACAGGCAACTTCAGCGCCACAACCGTTTTCAGATAGCCCTCAATGCAAAGGCTCTAGACGCAAATATTGGTGTGAGAGCTAATTCAATCAAGGAAACACTGCATGTTGGTGAAGGGCATATTGAAGAAGAATCAGCCGAGTGGTTCTTGTGGGAGAACAACTCCATTTGGCTCACTAACTTCACACAGCATCAGGCTTCCAAGCAGCTCTCAAGGAAACTCAGTTTTCACACTCTATGCTTAGTGCCCTTTGAGTGCCTAGGACTGAAATGAAGCTTGGTGAGCATCAAACACAAACGAGTGCTCCACATGCGGGTTTCACATGCCACCAACTCCACATTCGCAGGCAACTTCAGCGCCACAGCCTTTTTCAGATAGCCCTCAATACAAAGGCTCTAGGCGCAAATATTGGTGGGAGAGCTAATTCAATCAAGGAAACACTGCATATTGGTGAAGGGCATATTGAAGAAGAATCAGCCGAGTGGTTCTTGTGGGAGAACAACTCCATTTGGCTCACTAACTTCACACACCATCAGGCTTCCAAGCAGCTCTCAAGAAAACTCAGTTTTCACACTCTAGGCGTAGTGCCCTTTGAGTGCCTAGGACTGAAATGAAGCTTGGTGAGCATCAAGCACAAACGAATGCTCCACATGCGGGTTTCACATGCCACCAACTCCACATTCACAGGCAACTTCAGCTTCACAGCCGTTTTCAGATAGCCCTCAATGCAAAGGCTCTAGACGCAAATATTGGTGTGAGAGCTAATTCAATCAAGGAAACACTGCATGTTGGTGAAGGGCATATTGAAGAAGAATCAGCCGAGTGGTTCTTGTGGGAGAACAACTCCATTTGGCTCACTAACTTCACACACCATCAGGTTTCCCAGCAGCTCTCAAGGAAACTCAGTTTTCACCCTCTATGCTTAGTGCCCTTTGAGTGCATTATCTAGGAATGAACCTGGTAGAGCATCCCACAAAAACCAATGCTCCACATGCGGGTTTCACATGCCACCAACTAGACATTCACAGGCAACTTCAGCGCCACAGCCGTTTTCAGATAGCCCTCAATGCAAAGGCTCTAGACGCAAATATTGGTGTGAGAGCTAATTCAATCAAGGAAACACTGCATGTTGGTGAAGGGCATATTGAAGAAGGATCAGCCGAGTGGTTCTTGTGGGAGAACAACTCCATTTGGCTCACTAACTTCACACACCCTCAGGCTTCCAAGCAGCTCTCAAGGAAACTCAGTTTTCACACTCTAAGCTTAGTGCCCTTTGAGTGTCTAGGACTGAAATGAACCTGCTAGAGCATCCCACACAAACGAATGCTCCACATGCGGGTTTCACATGCCACCAACTCCACATTCACAGGCAACTTCAGCGCCACAGCCGTTTTCAGATAGCCCTCAATGCAAAGGCTCTAGACGCAAATATTGGTGTGAGAGCTAATTCAATCAAGGAAACACTGCATGTTGGTGAAGGGCATATTGAAGAAGAATCAGCCGAGTGGTTCTTGTGGGAGAACAACTCCATTTGGCTCACTAACTTCACACACCATCAGGCTTCCAAGCAGCTCTCAAGGAAACTCAATTTTCACACTCTATGCTTAGTCCCCTTTGAGTGCCTAGGACTGAAATGAAGCTTGGTGAGCATCCCACACAAACGAATGCTCCACATGCGGGTTTCACATGTCACCAACTCCATATTCACAGGCAACTTCAGCGCCACACCCGTTTTCAGATTGCCCTCAATGCAAAGGCTCTAGATGCAAATATTGGTGTGAGAGCTAATTCAATCAAGGAAACAGTGCATGTTGGTGAATGGCATACTGAAGAAGAATCAGCCGACTGGTTCTTGTGGGAGAACAACTCCATTTGGCTCACTAACTTCACACACCATCAGGCTTCCAAGCAGCTCTCAAGGAAACTCAGTTTTCACACTCTATGCTTAGTGCCCTTTGAGTGCCTAGGACTGAAATGTACCTGGTAGAGCATCCCACACAAAGGAATGCTCCACATGCGGGTTTCACATGCCACCAACTCCACATTCACAGGCAACTTCAGCGCCACAACCGTTTTCAGATAGCCCTCAATGCAAAGGCTCCAGAAGCAAATATTGGTGTGAGAGCTAATTCAATCAAGGAAACACTGCATGTTGGTGAAGGGCATATTGAAGAAGAATCAGCCGAGTGGTTCTTGTGGGAAAACAACTCCATTTGGCTCACTAACTTCACACACCATCAGGATTCTAAGCAGCTCTCAAGGAAACTGAGTTTTCACACTCTATGTTTAGTGACCTTTGAGTGCCTAGGACTGAAATGAAGCTTGGTGAGCATCCCACACAAACGAATGCTCCACATGCGGGTTTCACATGCCACCAACTCCACATTCACAGGCAACTTCTGCGCCATACCCGCTTTCAGATAGCCCTCAATGCAAAGGCTCTAGGCTCAAATATTGGTGTGAGAGCTAATTCAATCAAGGAAACAGTGCATGTTGGTGAAGGGCATATTGAAGAAGAATCAGCCGAGTGGTTCTTGTGGGAAAACAACTCCATTTGGCTCACTAACTTCACCCACCATCAGGCTTCCAAGCAGCTCTCAAGGAAACTCAGTTTTCACACTCTATGCGTAGTGCCCTTTGAGTGCCGAGGACTGAAATGAAGCTTGGTGAGCATCCCACAAAAACCAATGCTCCACATGCGGGTTTCACATGCCACCAACTAGACATTCACAGGAAACTTCAGCGCCACAGCCACTTTCAGATAGCCCTCAATGCAAAGGCTCTAGACGCAAATATTGGTGTGAGAGCTAATTCAATCAAGGAAACACTGAATATTGGTGAAGGGCATGTTGAAGAAGGATCAGCCGAGTGGTTCTTGTGGGAAAACAACTCCATTTGGCTCACTAACTTCACACACCATCAGGCTTCCAAGCAGCTCTCAAGGAAACTCAGTTTTCACAATCTATGTTTAGTGTCCTTTGAGTGCCTAGGACTGAAATGAAGCTTGGTGAGCATCCCACACAAACGAATGCTCCACATGCGGGTTTCACATGCCACCAACTCCACATTCACAGGCAACTTCAGCGCCACAGCCGTTTTCAGATAGCCCTCAATGCAAAGGCTCTAGACGCAAATATTGGTGTGAGAGCTAATTCAATCAAGGAAAGACTGCATGTTGGTGAAGGGCATATTGAAGAAGAATCAGAAGAGTGGTTCTTGTGGGAGAACAACTCCATTTGGCTCACTAACTTCACACACCATCAGGCTTCCAAGCAGCTCTCAAGGAAACTCAATTTTCACACTCTATGCTTAGTGCCCTTTGAGTGCCTAGGACTGAAATGAAGCTTGGTGAGCATCCCACACAAACGAATGCTCCACATGCGGGTTTCACATGTCACCAACTCCATATTCACAGGCAACTTCAGCGCCACACCCGTTTTCAGATAGCCCTCAATGCAAAGGCTCTAGAAGCAAATATTGGTGTGAGAGCTAATTCAATCAAGGAAACACTGCGTGTTGGTGAAGGGCATATTGAAGAAGAATCAGCCGAGTGGTTCTTGTGGGAAAACAACTCCATTTGGCTCACTAACTTCACCCACCATCAGGCTTCCAAGCAGCTCTCAAGGAAACTCAGTTTTCACACTCTATGCTTAGTGCCCTTTGAGTGCCTAGGACTGAAATGAACCTTGGTGAGCATCGCACACAAACGAATGCTCCACATGCGGGTTTCACATGCCACCAACTCCACATTCACAGGCAACTTCAGCGCCACAGCCACTTTCAGATAGCCCTCAATGCAAAGGCTCTAGACGCAAATATTGGTGTGAGAGCTAATTCAATCAAGGAAACACTGCATGTTGGTGAAGGGCATATTGAAGAAGAAGCAGTCGAGTGGTTCTTGTGGGAGAACAACTCCATTTGGCTCACTAACTTCACACACCATCAGGCTTCCAAGCAGCTCTCAAGGAAACTCAGGTTTCACACTCTATGCTTAGTGCCCTTTGAGTGCCTAGGACTGAAATGAAGCTTGGTGAGCATCCCACACAAACGAATGCTCCACATGCGGGTTTCACATGCCACCAACTCCACATTCACAGGCAACTTCAGCGCCACAATCATTTTCAGATAGCCCTCAATGCAAAGGCTCTAGACGCAAATATTGGTGTGAGAGCTAATTCAATCAAGGAAACACTGAATATTGGTGAAGGGCATGTTGAAGAAGGATCAGCCGAGTGGTTCTTGTGGGAAAACAACTCCATTTGGCTCACTAACTTCACACACCATCAGGCTTCCAAGCAGCTCTCAAGGAAACTCAGTTTTCACAATCTATGTTTAGTGTCCTTTGAGTGCCTAGGACTGAAATGAAGCTTGGTGAGCATCCCACACAAACGAATGCTCCACATGCGGGTTTCACATGCCACCAACTCCACATTCACAGGCAACTTCAGCGCCACAGCCGTTTTCAGATAGCCCTCAATGCAAAGGCTCTAGACGCAAATATTGGTGTGAGAGCTAATTCAATCAAGGAAAGACTGCATGTTGGTGAAGGGCATATTGAAGAAGAATCAGAAGAGTGGTTCTTGTGGGAGAACAACTCCATTTGGCTCACTAACTTCACACACCATCAGGCTTCCAAGCAGCTCTCAAGGAAACTCAGGTTTCACACTCTATGCTTAGTGCCCTTTGAAGTGCCTAGGACTGAAATGAAGCTTGGTGAGCATCCCACACAAACGAATGCTCCACATGCGGGTTTCACATGCCACCAACTCCACATTCACAGGCAACTTCAGCGCCACAATCGTTTTCAGATAGCCCTCAATGCAAAGGCTCTAGACGCAAATATTGGTGTGAGAGCTAATTCAATCAAGGAAACACTGCATGTTGGTGAAGGGCATATTGAAGAAGAATCAGCCGAGTGGTTCTTGTGGGAGAACAACTCCATTTGGCTCACTAACTTCACACAGCATCAGGCTTCCAAGCAGCTCTCAAGGAAACTCAGTTTTCACACTCTATGCTTAGTGCCCTTTGAGTGCATTATCTAGGAATGAACCTGGTAGAGCATCCCACACAAACGAATGCTCCATATGCGGGTTTCACATGCCACCAACTCCACATTCACAGGCAACTTCAGCGCCACAGCCGTTTTCAGATAGCCCTCAATGCAAAGGCTCTAGATGCAAATATTGGTGTGAGAGCTAATTCAATCAAGGAAACACTGCATGTTGGTGAAGGGCATATTGAAGAAGAATCAGCCGAGTGGTTCTTGTTGGAGAACAACTCCATTTGGCTCACTAACTTCACACACCATCAGGCTTCCAAGCAGCTCTCAAGGAAACTCAGGTTTCACACTCTATGCTTAGTGCCCTTTGAGTGCCTAGGACTGAAAGAAGCTTGGTGAGCATCCCACACAAACGAATGCTCCACATGCGGGTTTCACATGCCACCAACTCCACATTCACAGGCAACTTCAGCGCCACAACCGTTTTCAGATTGCCCTCAATGCAAAGGCTCTAGACGCAAATATTGGTGTGAGAGCTAATTCAATCAAGGAAACACTGCATGTTGGTGAAGGGCATATTGAAGAAGAATCAGCCGAGTGGTTCTTGTGGGAGAACAACTCCATTTGGCTCACTAACTTCACACACCATCAGGCTTCCAAGCAGCTCTCAAGGAAACTCAGTTTTCACACTCTATGCTTAGTGCCCTTTGAAGTGCCTAGGACTGAAATGAAGCTTGGTGAGCATCCCACACAAACGAATGCTCCACATGCGGGTTTCACATGCCACCAACTCCACATTCACAGGCAACTTCAGCGCCCACAGCCGTTTTTCAGATAGCCCTCAATGCAAAGGCTCTAGAAGCAAATATTGGGTGTGAGAGCTAATTCAATCAAGGCAACACTGCGTGTTGGTGAAGGGCATGTTGAAGAAGAATCAGCCGAGTGGTTCTTGTGGGAAAACAACTCCATTTGGCTCACTAACTTCACACACCATCAGGCTTCCAAGCAGCTCTCAAGGAAACTCAGTTTTCACACTCTATGCTTAGTGCCCTTTGAGTGCCTAGGACTGAAATGAACCTTGGTGAGCATCGCACACAAACGAATGCTCCACATGCGGGTTTCACATGCCACCAACTCACATTCACAGGCAACTTCAGCGCCACAGCCACTTTCAGATAGCCCTCAATGCAAAGGCTCTAGACGCAAATATTGGTGTGAGAGCTAATTCAATCAAGGAAACACTGCATGTTGGTGAAGGGCATATTGAAGAAGAATCAGAAGAGTGGTTCTTGTGGGTGAACAACTCCATTTGGCTCACTAACTTCACACACCATCAGGCTTCCAAGCAGCTCTCAAGGAAACTCAGTTTTCACACTCTATGCTTAGTGCCCTTTGAGTGCCTAGGACTGAAATGAAGCTTGGTGAGCATCCCACACAAACGAATGCTCCACATGCGGGTTTCACATGCCACCAACTCCACATTCACAGGCAACTTCAGCGCCACAACCGTTTTCAGATAGCCCTCAATGCAAAGGCTCTAGACGCAAATATTGGTGTGAGAGCTAATTCAATCAAGGAAACACAGCATGTTGGTGAAGGGCATACTGAAGAAGAATCAGCGAGTGGTTCTTGTGGGAGAACAACTCCATTTGGCTCACTAACTTCACACACCATCAGGCTTCCAAGCAGCTCTCAAGGAAACTCAGTTTTCACACTCTATGCTTAGTGCCCTTTGAGTGCCTAGGACTGAAATGAAGCTTGGTAGAGCATCCCACACATACGAATGCTCCACATGCGGGTTTCACATGCAACCAACTCCACATTCACAGGCAACTTCAGCGCCACAGCCGTTTTCAGATAGCCCTCAATGCAAAGGCTCTAGGCGCAAATATTGGTGTGAGAGCTAATTCAATCAAGGAAACACTGCATGTTGGTGAAGGGCATGTTGAAGAAGAATCAGCCGAGTGGTTCTTGTGGGAAAACAACTCCATTTGGCTCACTAACTTCACCCACCATCAGGCTTCCAAGCAGCTCTCAAGGAAACTCAGTTTTCACACTCTATGCTTAGTGCCCTTTGAGTACCTAGGACTGAAATGAACCTTGGTGAGCATCGCACACAAACGAATGCTCCACATGCGGGTTTCACATGCCACCAACTCCACATTCACAGGCAACTTCAGCGCCACAGCCACTTTCAGATAGCCCTCAATGAAAAGGCTCTAGACGCAAATATTGGTGTGAGAGCTAATTCAATCAAGGAAACACTGAATGTTGGTGAAGGGCATATTGAAGAAGAAGCAGTCGAGTGGTTCTTGTGGGAGAGCAACTCCATTTGGCTCACTAACTTCACACACCATCAGGCTTCCAAGCAGCTCTCAAGGAAACTCAGGTTTCACACTCTATGCTTAGTGCCCTTTGAGTGCCTAGGACTGAAATGAAGCTTGGTGAGCATCCCACACAAACGAATGCTCCACATGCGGGTTTCACATGCCACCAACTCCACATTCACAGGCAACTTCAGCGCCACAACCCTTTTCAGATAGCCCTCAATGCAAAGGCTCTAGACGCAAATATTGGTGTGAGAGCTAATTCAATCAAGGAAACACTGCATGTTGGTGAAGGGCATATTGAAGAAGAATCAGGCGAGTGGTTCTTGTGGGAGAACAACTCCATTTGGCTCACTAACTTCACACACCATCAGGCTTCCAAGCAGCTCTCCAGGAAACCCAGCTTTCACACTCTAGGCTTAATGCCCTTTGAGTGCCTAGGACTGAAATGAAGCTTGGTAGAGCATCCCACACAAACGAATGCTCCACATGCGGGTTTCACATGCCACCAACTCCACATTCACAGGCAACTTCAGCGCCACAGCCACTTTCAGATAGCCCTTAATGAAAAGGCTCTAGACGCAAATATTGGTGTGAGAGCTAATTCAATCAAGGAAACACTGCATGTTGGTGAAGGGCATATTGAAGAAGAATCAGCCGAGTGGTTCTTGTGGGAGAACAACTCCATTTGGCTCACTAACTTCACACACCATCAGGCTTCCAAGCAACTCTCAAGGAAACTCAGTTTTCACACTCTATGCTTAGTGCCCTTTGAGTGCATTATCTAGCAAGGAATCTGGTGAGCATCCCACACAAACCAATGCTCCACATGCGGGTTTCACATGCCACCAACTCCACATTCACAGGCAACTTCAGCGCCACAGCCGTTTTCAGATAGCCCTCAATGCAAAGGCTCTAGACGCAAATATTGGTGTGAGAGCTAATTCAATCAAGGAAACACTGCATGTTGGTGAAGGGCATATTGAAGAAGAATCAGCCGAGTCGTTCTTGTGGGAGAACAACTCCATTTGGCTCACTAACTTCACACACCATCAGGCTTCTAAACAGCTCTCAAGGAAACTCAGTTTTCACACTCTATGTTTAGTGACCTTTGAGTGCCTAGGACTGAAATGATCCTTACTGAGCATCAAACACAAAGGAATGCTCCATATGCGGGTTTCACATGCCACCAACTCCGCAATCACAGGCAACTTCAGCGCCACAGCCGTTTTCAGATAGCCCTCAATGCAAAGGCTCTAGACGCAAATATTGGTGTGAAAGCTAATTCAATCAAGGAAACACAGCATGTTGGTGAAGGGCATACTGAAGAAGAATCAGCCGAGTGGTTCTTGTGGTAGAACAACTCCATTTGGCTCACTAACTTCACACACCATCAGGCTTCCAAGCAGCTCTCAAGGAAACTCAGTTTTCACACTCAATGCTTAGTGTCCTTTGAGTGCATTATCTAGGAATGAACCTGGTAGAGCATCCCACACAAACGAATGCTCCACATGCGGGTTTCACATGCCACCAACTCCACATTCACAGGCAACTTCAGCGCCACAGCCGTTTTCAGATAGCCCTCAATGCAAAGGCTCTAGACGCAAATATTTGTGTGAGAGCTAATTCATTCAAGGAAACACTGCATGTTGGTGAAGGGCATATTGAAGAAGAATCAGCCGAGTGGTTCTTGTGGAAGAACCACTCCATTTGGCTCACTAACTTCACACACCATCAGGCTTCCAAGCAGCTCTCAAGGAAACTCAGTTTTCACACTCAATGCTTAGTGCCCTTTGAGTGCCTAGGACTGAAATGAAGCTTGGTGAGCATCCCACACAAACGAATGCTGCACATGCGGGTTTCACATGCCACCAACTCCACATTCACAGGCAACGTCAGCCTCACAGATGTTTTCAGATATCCCTCAAGGCAAAGGCTCTAGACGCAAATATTGGTGTGAGAGCTAATTCAATCAAGGAAACACTGCATGTTGGTGAAGGGCATATTGAAGAAGAATCAGCCGAGTGGTTCTTGTGGGAGAACAACACCATTTGGCTCACTAACTTCACACACCATCAGGCTTCCAAGCAGTTCTCAAGGAAACTCAGTTTTCACACTCTATGCTTAGTGCCCTTTGAGTGCATTATCTAGGAATGAACCTGGTAGAGCATCCCACACATACGAATGCTCCACATGCGGGTTTCACATGCCACCAACTCCACATTCACAGGCAACTTCAGCGCCACAGCCGTTTTCAGATAGCCCTCAATGCAAAGGATCTAGACGCAAATATTGGTGTGAGAGCTAATTCAATCAAGGAAACACTGCATGTTGGTGAAGGGCATATTGAAGAAGAATCAGCCGAGTGGTTCTTGTGGAAGAACAACTCCATTTGGCTCACTAACGTCACACACCATCAGGCTTCCAAGCAGCTCTCAAGGAAACTCAGTTTTCACACTCTATGCTTAGTGCCCTTTGAGTGCCTAGGACTGAAATGAAGCTTGGTGAGCATCCCACACAAACGAATGCTCCACATGCGGGTTTCACATGCCACCAACTCCACATTCACAGGCAACGTCAGCCTCACAGATGTTTTCAGATACCCCTCAATGCAAAGGCTCTAGACGCAAATATTGGTGTGAGAGCTAATTCAATCAAGGAAACACTGCATGTTGGTGAAGGGCATATTGAAGAAGAATCAGCCAAGTGGTTCTTGCAGCAGAACAACTCCATTTGGCTCACTAACTTCACACACCATCAGGCTTCCAAGCAGCTCTCAAGGAAACTCAGTTTTCACACTCTATGCTTAGTGCCCTTTGAGTGCATTATCTTGGAATGAACCTGGTAGAGCATCCCACACAAACGAATGCTCCACATGCGGGTTTCACATGCCACCAACTCCACATTCACAGGCAACTTCAGCACCACAACCGTTTTCAGATAGCCCTCAATGCAAAGGCTCTAGACGCAAATATTGGTGTGAGAGCTAATTCAATCAAGGAAACAATGCATGTTGGTGAAGGGCATATTGAAGAAGAATCAGCCGAGTGGTTCTTGTGGGAGAACAACTCCATTTGGCTCACTAACTTCACACACCATCAGGCTTCCAAGCAGCTCTCAAGGAAACTCAGTTTTCACACTCTATGCTTAGTGCCCTTTGAGTGCCTAGGACTGAAATGAAGCTTGGTGAGCATCCCACACATACGAATGCTCCACATGCGGGTTTCACATGCAACCAACTCCACATTCACAGGCAACTTCAGCGCTATACCCGTTTTCAGATAGCCCTCAATGCAAAGGCTCTAGAAGCAAATATTGGTGTGAGAGCTAATTCAATCAAGGAAACACTGCATGTTGGTGAAGGGCATATTAAAGAAGAATCAGCCGAGTGGTTCTTGTGGGAGAACAACTCCATTTGGCTCACTAACTTCACCCACCATCAGGCTTCCAAGCAGCTCTCAAGGAAACTCAGTTTTCACACTCTATGCTTAGTGCCCTTTGAGTGCCTAGGACTGAAATGAAGCTTGGTGAGCATCGCACACAAACGAATGCTCCACATGCGGGTTTCACATGCCACCAACTCCACATTCACAGGCAACTTCAGCACCACAGCCACTTTCAGATAGCCCTCAATGCAAAGGCTCTAGACGCAAATATTGGTGTGAGAGCTAATTCAATCAAGGAAACACTGCATGTTGGTGAAGGGCATATTGAAGAAGAAGCAGTCGAGTGGTTCTTGTGCAAGAACAACTCCATTTGGCTCACTAACTTCACACACCATCAGGCTTCCAAGCAGCTCTCAAGGAAACTCAGTTTTCACACTCTATGCTTAGTGCCCTTTGAGTGCCTAGGACTGAAATGAAGCTTGGTGAGCATCCCACACAAACGAATGCTCCACATGCGGGTTTCACATGCCACCAACTCCACATTCACAGGCAACTTCAGCGCCACAGCCGTTTTCAGATAGCCCTCAATGAAAAGGCTCTAGACGCAAATATTGGTGTGAGAGCTAATTCAATCAAGGAAACACAGCATGTTGGTGAAGGGCATACTGAAGAAGAATCAGCCGAGTGGTTCTTGTGGGAGAACAACTCCATTTGGCTCACTAACTTCACACAGCATCAGGCTTCCAAGCAGCTCTCAAGGAAACTCAGTTTTCACACTCTATGCTTAGTGCCCTTTGAGTGCCTAGGACTGAAATGAAGCTTGGTAGAGCATCCCACACATACGAATGCTCCACATGCGGGTTTCACATGCAACCAACTCCACATTCACAGGCAACTTCAGCGCCACAGCCGTTTTCAGATAGCCCTCAATGCAAAGGCTCTAGACGCAAATATTGGTGTGAGAGCTAATTCAATCAAGGAAACACTGCATGTTGGTGAAGGGCATGTTGAAGAAGAATCAGCCGAGTGGTTCTTGTGGGAAAACAACTCCATTTGGCTCACTAACTTCACCCACCATCAGGCTTCCAAGCAGCTCTCAAGGAAACTCAGTTTTCACACTCTATGCTTAGTGCCCTTTGAGTGCCTAGGACTGAAATGAACCTTGGTGAGCATCGCACACAAACGAATGCTCCACATGCGGGTTTCACATGCCACCAACTCCACATTCACAGGCAACTTCAGCGCCACAGCCACTTTCAGATAGCCCTCAATGAAAAGGCTCTAGACGCAAATATTGGTGTGAGAGCTAATTCAATCAAGGAAACACTGCATGTTGGTGAAGGGCATATTGAAGAAGAAACAGTCGAGTGGTTCTTGTGGGAGAACAACTCCATTTGGCTCACTAACTTCACACACCATCAGGCTTCCAAGCAGCTCTCAAGGAAACTCAGTTTTCACACTCTATGCTTAGTGCCCTTTGAGTGCCTAGGACTGAAATGAAGCTTGGTGAGCATCCCACACAAACGAATGCTCCACATGCGGGTTTCACATGCCACCAACTCCACATTCACAGGCAACTTCAGCGCCACAACCCTTTTCAGATAGCCCTCAATGCAAAGGCTCTAGACGCAAATATTGGTGTGAGAGCTAATTCAATCAAGGAAACACTGCATATTGGTAAAGGGCATATTGAAGAAGAATCAGCCGAGTGGTTCTTGTGGGAGAACAACTCCATTTGGCTCACTAACTTCACACACCATCAGGCTTCCAAGCAACTCTCAAGGAAACTCAGTTTTCACACTCAATGCTTAGTGCCCTTTGAGTGCATTATGTAGGAATGAACCCGGTAGAGCATCCCACACAAACGAATGCTCCACATGCGGGTTTCACATGCCACCAACTCCACATTCTCAGGCAACTTCAGCGCCACAGCCGTTTTCAGATAGCCCTCAATGCAAAGGCTCTAGACGCAAATATTGGTGTGAGAGCTAATTCAATCAAGGAAACACTGCATGTTGGTGAAGGGCATATTGAAGAAGAATCAGCCGAGTGGTTCTTGTGGAAGAACAACTCCATTTGGCTCACTAACTTCACACACCATCAGGCTTCCAAGCAACTCTCAAGGAAACTCAGTTTTCACACTCTATGCTTAGTGCCCTTTGAGTGCCTAGGACTGAAATGAAGCTTGGTAGAGCATCCCACACAAACGAATGCTCCACATGCGGGTTTCACATGCCACCAACTCCACATTCACAGGCAACTTCAGCGCCACAGCCGTTTTCAGATAGCCCTCAATGCAAAGGCTCTAGACGCAAATATTGGTGTGAGAGCTAATTCAATCAAGGAAACACTGCATGTTGGTGAAGGGCATATTGAAGAAGAATCAGCCGAGTGGTTCTTGTGCAAGAACAACTCCATTTGGCTCACTAACTTCACACACCATCAGGCTTCCAAGCAACTCTCAAGGAAACTCAGTTTTCACACTCTATGCTTAGTGCCCTTTGAGTGCATTATCTAGGAATGAACCTGGTAGAGCATCCCACACAAACGAATGCTCCACATGCGGGTTTCACATGCCACCAACTCCACATTCACAGGCAACTTCAGCGCCACAGCCGTTTTCAGATAGCCCTCAATGCAAAGGCTCTAGGCGCAAATATTGGTGTGAGAGCTAATTCAATCAAGGAAACACTGCATGTTGGTGAAGGGCATATGGAAGAAGAATCAGCCGAGTGGTTCTTGTTGGAGAACAACTCCATTTGGCTCACTAACTTCACACACCATCAGGCTTCCAAGCAGCTCTCAAGGAAACTCAGTTTTCACACTCTATGCTTAGTGCCCTTTGAGTGCCTAGGACTGAAATGAAGCTTGGTGAGCATCCCACACAAACGAATGCTCCACATGCGGGTTTCACATGCCACCAACTCCACATTCACAGGCAACTTCAGCGCCACAACCGTTTTCAGATTGCCCTCAATGCAAAGTCTCTAGACGCAAATATTGGTGTGAGAGCTAATTCAATCAAGGAAACACTGCATGTTGGTGAAGGGCATACTGAAGAAGAATCAGCCGAGTGGTTCTTGTGGAAGAACAACTCCATTTGGCTCACTAACTTCACCCACCATCAGGCTTCCAAGCAGCTCTCAAGGAAACTCAGTTTTCACACTCAATGCTTTCTGCCCTTTGAGTGCCTAGGACTGAAATGAAGCTTGGTGAGCATCCCACACAAACCAATGCTCCACATTCGAGTTTCGCATGCCACCAACTCCACATTCACAGGCAACTTCAGCGCCACAGCCACTTTCAGATAGCCCTCAATGCAAAGGCTCTAGACGCAAATATTGGTGTGAGAGCTAATTCAATCAAGGAAACACTGCATGTTGGTGAAGGGCATATTGAAGAAGAATCAGCCGAGTGGTTCTTGTGGGAGAACAACTCCATTTGGCTCACTAACTTCACACACCATCAGGCTTCCAAGCAGCTCTCAAGGAAACTCAGTTTTCACACTCTATGCTTAGTGCCCTTTGAGCGCATTATCTAGGAATGTACCCGGTAGAGCATCCCACAAACGAATGCTCCACATGCGGGTTTCACATGCCACCAACTCCACATTCACAGGCAACTTCAGCGCCACAGCCATTTTCAGATAGCCCTCAATGCAAAGGCTCTAGACGCAAATATTGGTGTGAGAGCTAATTCAATCAAGGAAACACTGCATGTTGGTGAAGGGCATATTGAAGAAGAATCAGCCGAGTGGTTCGTGTGGAAGAACAACTCCATTTGGCTCACTAACTTCACACACCATCAGGCTTCCAAGCAGCTCTCAAGGAAACTCAGTTTTCACACTCTATGCTTAGTGCCCTTTGAGTGCCTAGGACTGAAATGAAGCTTGGTGAGCATCCCACACAAAGGAATGCTCCACATGCGGGTTTCACATGCCACCAACTCCACATTCACAGGCAACTTCAGCGCCACAGCCGTTTTCAGATAGCCCTCAATGCAAAGGCTCTAGACGCAAATATTGGTGTGAGAGCTAATTCAATCAAGGAAACACTGCATGTTGGTGAAGGGCATATTGAAGAAGAATCAGCCGAGTGGTTCTTGTGGGAGAACAACTCCATTTGGCTCACTAACTTCACACAACATTAGGCTTCCAAGCAACTCTCATGGAAACTCAGTTTTCACACTCTATGCTTAGTGCCCTTTGAGTGCATTATCTAGGAATGAACCTGGTAGAGCATCCCACACAAACGAATGCTCCACATGCGGGTTTCACATGCCACCAACTCCACATTCACAGGCAACTTCAGCGCCTCAGCCGTTTTCAGATAGCCCTCAATGCAAAGGCTCTAGACGCAAATATTGGTGTGAGAGCTAATTCAATCAAGGAAACACTGCATGTTGGTGAAGGGCATATTGAAGAAGAATCAGCCGAGTGGTTCTTGTGGAAGAACAACTCCACTTGGCTCACTAACGTCACACACCATCAGGCTTCCAAGCAGCTCTCAAGGAAACTCAGTTTTCACACTCAATGCTTAGTGACTTTTGAGTGCCTAGGACTGAAATGAAGCTTGGTGAGCATCCCACACAAACGAATGCTCCACATGCGGGTTTCACATGCCACCAACTCCACATTCACAGGCAACGTCAGCCTCACAGATGTTTTCAGATATCCCTCAATGCAAAGGCTCTAGACGCAAATATTGGTGTGAGAGCTAATTCAATCAAGGAAACACTGCATGTTGGTGAAGGGCATATTGAAGAAGAATCAGCCGAGTGGTTCTTGTGGGAGAACAACTCCATTTGGCTCACTAACTTCACACACCATCAGGCTTCCAAGCAACTCTCAAGGAAACTCAGTTTTCACACTCTATGCTTAGTGCCCTTTGAGTGCATTATCTAGGAATGAACCTGGTAGAGCATCCCACACATACGAATGCTCCACATGCGGGTTTCACATGCCACCAACTCCACATTCACAGGCAACTTCAGCGCCACAGCCGTTTTCAGATAGCCCTCAATGAAAAGGCTCTAGACGCAAATATTGGTGTGAGAGCTAATTCAATCAAGGAAACACTGCATGTTGGTGAAGGGCATATTGAAGAAGAATCAGCAGAGTGGTTCTTGTGGAAGAACAACTCCACTTGGCTCACTAACGTCACACACCATCAGGCTTCCAAGCAGCTCTCAAGGAAACTCAGTTTTCACACTCAATGCTTAGTGCCCTTTGAGTGCCTAGGACTGAAATGAAGCTTGGTGAGCATCCCACACAAACGAATGCTCCACATGCGGGTTTCACATGCCACCAACTCCACATTCACAGGCAACCTCAGCCTCACAGATGTTTTCAGATATCCCTCAATGCAAAGGCTCTAGACGCAAATATTGGTGTGAGAGCTAATTCAATCAAGGAAACACTGCATGTTGGTGAAGGGCATATTGAAGAAGAATCAGCCAAGTGGTTCTTGTGGGAGAACAACTCCATTTGGCTCACTAACGTCACACACCATCAGGCTTCAAAGCAACTCTCAAGGAAACTCAGTTTTCACACTCTATACTTAGTGCGCTTTGAGTGCCTAGGACTGAAATGTACCTGGTAGAGCATCCCACACAAACGAATGCTCCACATGCGGGTTTCACATGCCACCAACTTCACATTCAAAGGCAACTTCAGCGCCACAGCCGTTTTCAGATAGCCCTCAATGCAAAGGCTCTAGACACAAATGTTGGTGTGAGAGCTAATTCAATCAAGGAAACACTGCATGTTGGTGAAGGGCATATTGAAGAAGAATCAGCCGAGTGGTACTTGTCGGAGAACAACTCCATTTAGCTCCCTAACTTCACACACCAACAGGCTTCTAAGCAGTTCTCAAGGAAACTCAGTTTTCACACTCTATGTTTAGTGCCCTTTGAGTGCCTAGGACTGAAATGATCCTTGGTGAGCATCCCACACAAACGAATGCTCCACATGCGGGTTTCACATGCCACCAACTCCACATTCACAGGCAACTTCAGCACCACAACCGTTTTCAGATAGCCCTCAATGCAAAGGCTCTAGACGCAAATATTGGTGTGAGAGCTAATTCAATCAAGGAAACACTGCATGATGTTGAAGGGCATATTGAAGAAGAATCAGCCAAGTGGTTCTTGTGGGAGAACAACTCCATTTGGCTCACTAACGTCACACACCATCAGGCTTCCAAGCAGCTCTCAAGGAAACTCAGTTTTCACACTCTATGCTTAGTGCCCTTTGAGTGCCTAGGACTGAAATGAAGCTTGGTGAGCATCCCACACAAACGAATGCTCCACATGCGGGTTTCACATGCCACCAACTCCACATTCAAAGGCAACTTCAGCGCCACAGCCGTTTTCGGATAGCCCTCAATGCAAAGGCTCTAGACACAAATGTTGGTGTGAGAGCTAATTCAATCAAGGAAACTCTGCATGTTGGTGAAGGGCATATTGAAGAAGAATCAGCCGAGTGGTACTTGTCGGAGAACAACTCCATTTGGCTCACTAACTTCACACACCAACAGGCTTCTAAGCAGTTCTCAAGGAAACTCAGTTTTCACACTCTATGTTTAGTGCCCTTTGAGTGCCTAGGACTGAAATGATCCTTGGTGAGCATCAAACACAAACGAATGCTCGACATGCGCGTTTCACATGCCACCAACTCCACATTCACAGGCAACTTCAGCACCACAACCGTTTTCAGATAGCCCTCAATGCAAAGGCTCTAGACGCAAATATTGGTGTGAGAGCTAATTCAATCAAGGAAACACTGCATGATGTTGAAGGGCATATTGAGGAAGAATCAGCCGACTGGTTCTTGTGGGAGAACAACTCCATTTGGCTCACTAACTTCACACAGCATCAGGCTTCCCAGCAGCTCTCAAGGAAACTCAGTTTTCACCCTCTATGCTTAGTGTCCTTTGAGTGCCTCTGACTGAAATGTACCTGGTAGAGCATCCCAAACAAACGAATGCTCCACATGCGGGTTTCACATGCCACCAACTCCACATTCACAGGCAACTTCAGCGCCACAGCCATTTTCAGATAGCCCTCAATGCAAAGGCTCTAGACGCAAATATTGGTGTGAGAGCTAATTCAATCAAGGAAACACTGCATGTTGGTGAAGGGCATACTGAAGAAGAATCAGCCGAGTGGTTCTTGTGGGAGAACAACTCCATTTGGCTCACTAACTTCACACACCATCAGGCTTCCAAGCAGCTCTCAAGGAAACTCAGTTTTCACACTCTATGCTTAGTGCCCTTTGAGTGCCTAGGACTGAAATGAAGCTTGGTGAGCATCCCACACAAACGAATGCTCCACATGCGGGTTTCACATGCCACCAACTCCACATTCGCAGGCAACTTCAGCGCCACAGCCACTTTCAGATAGCCCTCAATACAAAGGCTCTAGACGCAAATATTGGTGTGAGAGCTAATTCAATCAAGGAAACACTGCATGTTGGTGAAGGGCATATTGAAGAAGAATCAGCCGAGTGGTTCTTGTGGGAGAACAACTCCATTTGGCTCACTAACTTCACACACCATCAGGCTTCCAAGCAGCTCTCAAGGAAACTCAGTTTTCATACTCTATGCTTAGTGCGCTTTGAGTGCCTAGGACTGAAATGAAGCCTGGTGAGCATCCCACACAAACGAATGCTCCACATGCGGGTTTCACATGCCACCAACTCCACATTCACAGGCAACTTCAGCGCCACAGCCGTTTTCAGATAGCCCTCAATGCAAAGGCTCTAGACGCAAATATTGGTGTGAGAGCTAATTCAATCAAGGAAACACTGCACGTTGGTGAAGCGCATGTTGAAGAAGAATCAGCCGAGTGGTTCTTGTGGGAGAACAACTCCATTTGGCTCACTAACCTCACACACTATCAGGCTTCCAAGCAACTCTCAAGGAAACTCAGTTTTCACACTCTATGCTTAGTGCCCTTTGAGTGCATTATCTAGGAATGAACCTGGTAGAGCATCCCACACAAACGAATGCTCCACATGCGGGTTTCACATGCCACCAACTCCACATTCACAGGCAACTTCAGCGCCACAGCCGTTTTCAGATAGCCCTCAATGCAAAGGCTCTAGACGCAAATATTGGTGTGACAGCTAATTCAATCAAGGAAACACAGCATGTTGGTGAAGGGCATATTGAAGAAGGATCAGCCGAGTGGTTCTTGTGGAAGAACAACTCCACTTGGCTCACTAACGTCACACCTCATCAGGCTTCCAAGCAGCTCTCAAGGAAACTCAGTTTTCACACTCAATGCTTAGTGACTTTTGAGTGCCTAGGACTGAAATGAAGCTTGGTTAGCATCCCACACAAACGAATGCTCCACATGCGGGTTTCACATGCCACCAACTCCACATTCACAGGAAACGTCAGCCTCACAGATGTTTTCCGATATCCCTCAATGCAAAGGCTCTAGACGCAAATATTGGTGTGAGAGCTAATTCAATCAAGGAAACACTGCATGTTGGTGAAGGGCATATTGAAGAAGAATCAGCCGAGTGGTTCTTGTGGGAGAACAACTCCATTTGGCTCACTAACTTCACACACCATCAGGCTTCCAAGCAGCTCTCAAGGAAACTCAGTTTTCACACTCTATGCTTAGTGCCCTTTGAGTGCATTATCTAGGAATGAACCTGGTAGAGCATCCCACACATACGAATGCTCCACATGCGGGTTTCACATGCCACCAACTCCACATTCAAAGGCAACTTCAGCGCCACAGCCGTTTTCAGATAGCCCTCAATGAAAAGGCTCTAGACGCAAATATTGGTGTGAGAGCTAATTCAATCAAGGAAACACTGCATGTTGGTGAAGGGCATATTGAAGAAGAATCAGCCGAGTGGTTCTTGTGGAAGAACAACTCCACTTGGCTCACTAACGTCACACACCATCAGGCTTCCAAGCAGCTCTCAAGGAAACTCAGTTTTCACACTCAATGCTTAGTGCCCTTTGAGTGCCTAGGACTGAAATGAAGCTTGGTGAGCATCCCACACAAACGAATGCTCCACATGCGGGTTTCACATGCCACCAACTCCACATTCACAGGCAACGTCAGCCTCACAGATGTTTTCAGATATCCCTCAATGCAAAGGCTCTAGACGCAAATATTGGTGTGAGAGCTAATTCAATCAAGGAAACACTGCATGTTGGTGAAGGGCATATTGAAGAAGAATCAGCCAAGTGGTTCTTGTGGGAGAACAACTCCATTTGGCTCACTAACGTCACACACCATCAGGCTTCAAAGCAACTCTCAAGGAAACTCAGTTTTCACACTCTATACTTAGTGTGCTTTGAGTGCCTAGGACTGAAATGTACCTGGTAGAGCATCCCACACAAACGAATGCTCCACATGCGGGTTTCACATGCCACCAACTCCACATTCAAAGGCAACTTCAGCGCCACAGCCGTTTTCGGATAGCCCTCAATGCAAAGGCTCTAGACGCAAATGTTGGTGTGAGAGCTAATTCAATCAAGGAAACACAGCATGTTGGTGAAGGGCATACTGAAGAAGAATCAGCCGAGTGGTTCTTGTGGGAGAACAACTCCATTTGGCTCACTAACTTCACACACCATCAGGCTTCTAAGCAGCTCTCAAGGAAACTCAGTTTTCACACTCTATGTTTAGTGCCCTTTGAGTGCCTAGGACTGAAATGATCCTTGGTGAGCATCAAACACAAACGAATGCTCCACATGCGGGTTTCACATGCCACCAACTCCACATTCACAGGCAACTTCAGCGCCAAAACCACTTTCAGATAGCCCTCAATTCAAAGGCTCTAGACGCAAATATTGGTGTGAAAGCTAATTCAATCAAGGAAACACTGCATGTTGGTGAAGGGCATACTGAAGAAGAATCAGCCGAGTGGTTCTTGTGGGAGAACAACTCCATTTGGATCACTAACTTCACACACCATCAGGCTTCCAAGCAGCTCTCAAGGAAACTCAGTTTTCACACTCTATGCTTAGTTCCCTTTGAGTGCATTATCTAGGAATGAACCTGGTAGAGCATCCCACACAAACGAATGCTGCACATGCGGGTTTCACATGCCACCAACTCCACATTCACAGGCAACTTCAGCACCACAACCGTTTTCAGATAGCC
Source organism: Ochotona princeps (assembly GCF_030435755.1). Classification (NCBI taxonomy): domain Eukaryota; kingdom Metazoa; phylum Chordata; class Mammalia; order Lagomorpha; family Ochotonidae; genus Ochotona; species Ochotona princeps. The sequence continues at coordinate 51,014 of NW_026699344.1, read as the reverse complement.
CTCAATGCAAAGGCTCTAGACGCAAATATTGGTGTGAGAGCTAATTCAATCAAGGAAACACTGCATGATGGTGAAGGGCATATTGAAGAAGAATCAGCCGAGTGGTTCTTGTGGGAGAACAACTCCATTTGGCTCACTAACTTCACACACCATCAGGCTTCCAAGCAGCTCTCAAGGAAACTCAGTTTTCACCCTCTATGCTTAGTGTCCTTTGAGTGCCTAGGACTGAAATGAAGCTTGGTGAGCATCCCAAACAAACGAATGCTCCACATGCGGGTTTCACATGCCACCAACTCCACATTCACAGGCAACTTCAGCGCCACAGCCATTTTCAGATAACCCACAATGCAAAGGCTCTAGACGCAAATATTGGTGTGAGAGCTAATTCAATCAAGGAAACACTGCATGTTGGTGAAGGGCATATTGAAGAAGAATCAGCCGACTGGTTCTTGTGGGAGAACAACTCCATTTGGCTCACTAACTTCACACACCATCAGGCTTCCAAGCAGCTCTCAAGGAAACTCAGTTTTCACACTCTATGCTTAGTGCCCTTTGAGTGCCTAGGACTGAAATGAAGCTTGGTGAGCATCAAACACAAACGAATGCTCCACATGCGGGTTTCACATGCCACCAACTCCACATTCGCAGGCAACTTCAGCGCCACAGCCACTTTCAGATAGCCCTCAATACAAAGGCTCTAGACGCAAATATTGGTGTGAGAGCTAATTCAATCAAGGAAACACTGCATATTGCTGAAGGGCATATTGAAGAAGAATCAGCCGAGTGGTTCTTGTGGGAGAACAACTCCATTTGGCTCACTAACTTCACACACCATCAGGCTTCCAAGCAGCTCTCAAGGAAACTCAGTTTTCACACTCTATGCTTAGTGCCCTTTGAGTGCCTAGTACTGAAATGTACCTGGTAGAGCATCCCACACAAACGAATGCTCCACATGCGGGTTTCACATGCCACCAACTCCACATTCACAGGCAACTTCAGCGCCACAGCCGTTTTCAGATAGCCCGCAATGCAAAGGCTCTAGACGCAAATATTGGTGTGAGAGCTAATTCAATCAAGGAAACACTGCATGTTGGTGAAGGGCATATTGAAGAAGAATCAGCCGAGTGGTTCTTGTGGGAAAACAACTCCATTTGGCTCACTAACTTCACACGCCATCAGGCTTCCAAGCAGCTCTCAAGGAAACTCAGTTTTCACACTCTATGCTTAGTGCCCTTTGAGTGCCTAGGACTGAAATGAACCTTGGTGAGCATCCCACACAAACGAATGCTCCACATGCGGGTTTCACATGCCACCAACTCCACATTCACAGGCAACTTCAGCGCCACAACCGTTTTCAGATAGCCCTCAATGCAAAGGCTCTAGACGCAAATATTGGTGTGAGAGCTAATTCAATCAAGGAAACACTGCATGTTGGTGAAGGGCATATTGAAGAAGAATCAGCCGACTGGTTCTTGTGGGAGAACAACTCCATTTGGCTCACTAACTTCACACACCATCAGGCTTCCAAGCAGTTCTCAAGGAAACTCAGTTTTCACACTCTATGCTTAGTGCCCTTTGAGTGCCTAGCACTGAAATGAAGCTTGGTGAGCATCAAACACAAACGAATGCTCCACATGCGGGTTTCACATGCCACCAACTCCACATTCGCAGGAAACTTCAGCGCCACAGCCACTTTCAGATAGCCCTCAATACAAAGGCTCTAGACGCAAATATTGGTGGGAGAGCTAATTCAATCAAGGAAACACTGCATATTGGTGAAGGGCATATTGAAGAAGAATCAGCCGAGTGGTTCTTGTGGGAGAACAACTCCATTTGGCTCACTAACGTCACACACCATCAGGCTTCCAAGCAGCTCTCAAGGAAACTCAGTTTTCACACTCTATGCTTAGTGCCCTTTGAGTGCCGAGGACTGAAAAGAAGCTTGGTGAGCATCCCACACATACGAATGCTCCACATGCGGGTTTCACATGCAACCAACTCCACATTCACAGGCAACTTCAGCGCCACAGCCGTTTTCAGATAGCCCTCAATGCAAAGGCTCTAGACGCAAATATTGGTGTGAGAGCTAATTCAATCAAGGAAACACTGCATGTTGGTGAAGGGCATACTGAAGAAGAATCAGCCGAGTGGTTCTTGTGGGAGAACAACTCCATTTGGCTCACTAACTTCACACACCATCAGGCTTCCAAGCAGCTCTCAAGGAAACTCAGTTTTCACACTCAATGCTTTCTGCCCTTTGAGTGCCTAGGACTGAAATGAAGCTTGGTGAGCATCCCACACAAACCAATGCTCCACATGCGAGTTTCACATGCCACCAACTCCACATTCACAGGCAACTTCAGCGCCACAGCCACTTTCAGATAGCCCTCAATGCAAAGGCTCTAGACGCAAATATTGGTGTGACAGCTAATTCAATCAAGGAAACACAGCATGTTGGTGAAGGGCATATTGAAGAAGGATCAGCCGAGTGGTTCTTGTGGGAGAACAACTCCATTTGGCTCACTAACTTCACACACCATCAGGCTTCCAAGCAGCTCTCAAGGAAACTCAGTTTTCACACTCTATGCTTAGTGACCTTTGAGTGCCTAGGACTGAAGTGAAGCTTGGTGAGCATCAAACACAAACGAATGCTGCACATGCGGGTTTCACATGCCACCAACTCCACATTCACAGGCAACTTCAGCGCCACAGCCGTTTTCAGATAGCCCTCAATGCAAGGCTCTAGACGCAAATATTGGTGTGAGAGATAATTCAATCAAGGAAACACTGCATGTTGGTGAAGGGCATATTGAAGAAGAATCAGCCGAGTGGTTCTTGTGGAAGAACAACTCCACTTGGCTCACTAACGTCACACACCATCAGGCTTCCAAGCAGCTTTCAAGGAAACTCAGTTTTCACACTCTCTGCTTAGTGCCTTTTGAGTGCCTAGGACTGAACTGAATCTTGGTGAGCATCCCACACAAACGAATGCTCCACATGCGGGTTTCACATGCCACCAACTCCACATTCACAGGCAACGTCAGCCTCACAGATGTTTTCCGATATCCCTCAATGCAAAGGCTCTAGACGCAAATATTGGTGTGAGAGCTAATTCAATCAAGGAAACACTGCATGTTGGTGAAGGGCATATTGAAGAAGAATCAGCCGAGTGGTTCTTGTGGGAGAACAACTCCATTTGGCTCACTAACTTCACACACCATCAGGCTTCCAAGCAACTCTCAAGGAAACTCAGTTTTCACACTCTATGCTTAGTGCCCTTTGAGTGCATTATCTAGGAATGAACCTGGTAGAGCATCCCACACATACGAATGCTCCACATGCGGGTTTCACATGCCACCAACTCCACATTCACAGGCAACTTCAGCGCCACAGCCGTTTTCAGATAGCCCTCAATGCAAAGGATCTAGACGCAAATATTGGTGTGAGAGCTAATTCAATCAAGGAAACACTGCATGTTGGTGAAGGGCATATTGAAGAAGAATCAGCCGAGTGGTTCTTGTGGAAGAACAACTCCACTTGGCTCACTAACGTCACACACCATCAGGCTTCCAAGCAGCTCTCAAGGAAACTCAGTTTTCACACTCAATGCTTACTGCCCTTTGAGTGCCTAGGACTGAAATGAAGATTGGTTAGCATCAAACACAAACGAATGCTCCACATGCGGGTTTCACATGCCACCAACTCCACATTCACAGGCAACGTCAGCCTCACAGATGTTTTCAGATATCCCTCAATGCAAAGGCTCTAGACGCAAATATTGGTGTGAGAGCTAATTCAATCAAGGAAACACTGCATGTTGGTGAAGGGCATATTGAAGAAGAATCAGCCAAGTGGTTCTTGTGGGAGAACAACTCCATTTGGCTCACTAACGTCACACACCATCAGGCTTCAAAGCAACTCTCAAGGAAACTCAGTTTTCACACTCTATACTTAGTGCGCTTTGAGTGCCTAGGACTGAAATGTCCCTGGTAGAGCATCCCACACAAACGAATGCTCCACATGCGGGTTTCACATGCCACCAACTCCACATTCAAAGGCAACTTCAGCACCACAACCGTTTTCAGATAGCCCTCAATGCAAAGGCTCTAGACGCAAATATTGGTGTGAGAGCTAATTCAATCAAGGAAACACTGCATGTTGGTGAAGGGCATATTGAAGAAGAATCAGCCGAGTGGTTCTTGTGGGAGAACAACTCCATTTGGCTCACTAACTTCACACACCATCAGGCTTCCCAGCAGCTCTCAAGGAAACTCAGTTTTCACCCTCTATGCTTAGTGTCCTTTGAGTGCCTAGGACTGAAATGAAGCTTGGTGAGCATCCCACACAAACGAATGCTCCACATGCGGGTTTCACATGCCACCAACTCCACATTCACAGGCAACTTCAGCGCCACAGCCATTTTCAGATAGCCCACAATGCAAAGGCTCTAGATGCAAATATTGGTGTGAGAGCTAATTCAATCAAGGAAACACTGCATGTTGGTGAAGGGCATATTGAAGAAGAATCAGCCGACTGGTTCTTGTGGGAGAACAACTCCATTTGGCTCACTAACTTCACACACCATCAGGCTTCCAAGCAGTTCTCAAGGAAACTCAGTTTTCACACTCTATGCTTAGTGCCCTTTGAGTGCCTAGGACTGAAATGAAGCTTGGTGAGCATCCCACGCAAATGAATGCTCCACATGTGGGTTTCACATGCCACCAACTCCACATTCGCAGGAAACTTCAGCGCCACAGCCACTTTCAGATAGCCCTCAATACAAAGGCTCTAGACGCAAATATTGGTGGGAGAGCTAATTCAATCAAGGAAACACTGCATGTTGGTGAAGGGCATATTGAAGAAGAATCAGCCGAGTGGTTCTTGTGGGAGAACAACTCCATTTGGCTCACTAACGTCACACACCATCAGGCTTCCAAGCAGCTCTCAAGGAAACTCAGTTTTCACACTCTAGGCTTAGTGCCCTTTGAGTGCCTAGGACTGAAATGAAGCTTGGTGAGCATCAAGCACAAACGAATGCTCCACATGCGGGTTTCACATGCCACCAACTCCTTATTCGCAGGCAACTTCAGCGCCACAGCCGTTTTCAGATAGCCCTCAATGCAAAGGCTCTAGACGCAAATATTGGTGTGAGAGCTAATTCAATCAAGGAAACACTGCATGTTGGTGAAGGGCATATTGAAGAAGAATCAGCCGAGTGGTTCTTGTGGGAGAACAACTCCATTTGGCTCACTAACTTCACACACCATCAGGCTTCCAAGCAGCTCTCAAGGAAACTCAGTTTTCACCCTCTATACTTAGTGCCCTTTGAGTGCCTAGGACTGAAATGTACCTGGTAGAGCATCCCACACAAACGAATGCTCCACATGCGGGTTTCACATGCCACCAACTCCACATTCACAGGCAACTTCAGAGCCACACCCGTTTTCAGATAGCCCTCAATGCAAAGGCTCTAGATGCAAATATTGGTGTGAGAGCTAATTCAATCAAGGAAACACTGCATGTTGGTGAAGGGCATACTGTAGAAGAATCAGCCGAGTGGTTCTTGTTGGAGAACAACTCCATTTGGCTCACTAACTTCACACACCATCAGGCTTCCAAGCAGCTCTCAAGGAAACTCAGTTTTCACACTCTATGCTTAGTGCCCTTTGAGTGCCTAGGACTGAAAAGAAGCTTGGTGAGCATCCCACACAAACGAATGCTCCACATGCGGGTTTCACATGCCACCAACTCCACATTCACAGGCAACTTCAGCGCCACAGCCGTTTTCAGATTGCCCTCAATGCAAAGGCTCTAGACGCAAATATTGGTGTGAGAGCTAATTCAATCAAGGAAACACTGCATGTTGGTGAAGGGCATATTGAAGAAGAATCAGCCGAGTGGTTCTTGTTGGAGAACAACTCCATTTGGCTCACTAACTTCACACACCATCAGGCTTCCAAGCAGCTCTCAAGGAAACTCAGTTTTCACACTCTATGCTTAGTGCCCTTTGAGTGCCTAGGACTGAAATGAAGCTTGGTGAGCATCCCACACAAACGAATGCTCCACATGCGGGTTTCACATGCCACCAACTCCACATTCACAGGCAACTTCAGCGTTACAGCCGTTTTCAGATAGCCCTCAATGCAAAGGCTCTAGACGCAAATGTTTGTGTGAGAGCTAATTCAATCAAGGAAACACTGCATGTTGGTGAAGGGCATATTGAAGAAGATTCAGCCGAGTGGTTCTTGTGGGAGAACAACTCCATTTGGCTCACTAACTTCACACAGCATCAGGCTTCCAAGCAGCTCTCAAGGAAACTCAGTTTTCACACTCTACGCTTAGTGCCCTTTGAGTGCCTAGGACTGAAATGAACCTGGTAGAAAATCCCACACAAACGAATGCTCCACATGCGGGTTTCACATGCCACCAACTCCACATTCACAGGCAACTTCAGCGCCAAAGCCACTTTCAGATAGCCCTCAATGCAAAGGCTCTAGACGCAAATATTGGTGTGAGAGCTAATTCAATCAAGGAAACACTGCATGTTGGTGAAGGGCATACTAAAGTAGAATCAGCCTAGTGGTTCTTGTGGGAGAAAAACTGCATTTGGATCACTAACTTCACACACCATCAGGCTTCCAAGCAGCTCTCAAGGAAACTCAGTTTTTACACTCTATGCTTAGTGCCCTTTGAGTGCCTAGGACTGAAATGAAGCTTGGTGAGCATCCTACACAAACGAATGCTCCACATGCGGGTTTCACATGCCACCAACTCCACATTCACAGGCAACTTCAGCGCCACAGCCGTTTTCAGGTAGCCCTCAATGCAAAGGCTCTAGACGCAAATATTGGTGTGAGAGCTAATTCAATCAAGGAAACACAGCATGTTGGTGAAGGGCATATTGAAGAAGAATCAGCCGAGTGGTTCTTGTGGGAGAACAACTCCATTTGGCTCACTAACTTCACACACCATCAGGCTTCCAAGCAGCTCTCAAGGAAACTCAGTTTTCACACTCTATGCTTAGTGCCCTTTGAGTGCCTAGGACTGAAATGAAGCTTGGTAGAGCATCCCACACAAACGAATGCTCCACATGCGAGTTTCACATGCCACCAACTCCACATTCACAGGCAACTTCAGCGCCACAGCCACTTTCAGATGGCCCTCAATGCAAAGGCTCTAGAAGCAAATATTGGTGTGAGAGCTAATTCAATCAAGGAAACACTGCATGTTGGTGAAGGGCATGTTGAAGAAGAATCAGCCGAGTGGTTCTTGTGGGAGAACAACTCCTTTTGGCTCACTAACTTCACACACCATCAGGCTTCCAAGCAGCTCTCAAGGAAACTCAGTTTTCACACTCTACGCTTAGTGCCCTTTGAGTGCCTAGGACTGAAATGAACCTGGTAGAAAATCCCACACAAACGAATGCTCCACATGCGGGTTTCACATGCCACCAACTCCACATTCACAGGCAACTTCAGCGCCAAAGCCACTTTCAGATAGCCCTCAATGCAAAGGCTCTAGACGCAAATATTGGTGTGAGAGCTAATTCAATCAAGGAAACACTGCATGTTGGTGAAGGGCATACTAAAGAAGAATCAGCCTAGTGGTTCTTGTGGGAGAAAAACTCCATTTGGATCACTAACTTCACACACCATCAGGCTTCCAAGCAGCTCTCAAGGAAACTCAGTTTTCACACTCTATGCTTAGTGCCCTTTGAGTGCCTAGGACTGAAATGAAGCTTGGTGAGCATCCTACACAAACGAATGCTCCACATGCGGGTTTCACATGCCACCAACTCCACATTCACAGGCAACTTCAGCGCCACAGCCGTTTTCAGGTAGCCCTCAATGCAAAGGCTCTAGACGCAAATATTGGTGTGAGAGCTAATTCAATCAAGGAAACACAGCATGTTGGTGAAGGGCATATTGAAGAAGAATCAGCCGAGTGGTTCTTGTGGGAGAACAACTCCATTTGGCTCACTAACTTCACACACCATCAGGCTTCCAAGCAGCTCTCAAGGAAACTCAGTTTTCACACTCTATGCTTAGTGCCCTTGAGTGCCTAGGACTGAAATGAAGCTTGGTAGAGCATCCCACACAAACCAATGCTCCACATGCGAGTTTCACATGCCACCAACTCCACATTCACAGGCAACTTCAGCGCCACAGCCACTTTCAGATGGCCCTCAATGCAAAGGCTCTAGAAGCAAATATTGGTGTGAGAGCTAATTCAATCAAGGAAACACTGCATGTTGGTGAAGGGCATGTTGAAGAAGAATCAGCCGAGTGGTTCTTGTGGGAGAACAACTCCATTTGGCTCACTAACGTCACACACCATCAGGCTTCAAAGCAACTCTCAAGGAAACTCAGTTTTCACACTCTATACTTAGTGCGCTTTGAGTGCCTAGGACTGAAATGTACCTGGTAGAGCATCCCACACAAACGAATGCTCCACATGCGGGTTTCACATGCCACCAACTCCACATTCAAAGGCAACTTCAGCGCCACAGCCGTTTTCGGATAGCCCTCAATGCAAAGGCTCTAGACGCAAATGTTGGTGTGAGAGCTAATTCAATCAAGGAAACACTGCATGTTGGTGAAGGGCATACTGAAGAAGAATCAGCCGAGTGGTTCTTGTGGGAGAACAACTCCATTTGGCTCACTAACTTCACACACCATCAGGCTTCTAAGCAGCTCTCAAGGAAACTCAGTTTTCACACTCTATGTTTAGTGCCCTTTGAGTGCCTAGGACTGAAATGATCCTTGGTGAGCATCAAACACAAACGAATGCTCCACATGCGGGTTTCACATGCCACCAACTCCACATTCACAGGCAACTTCAGCGCCAAAACCACTTTCAGATAGCCCTCAATTCAAAGGCTCTAGACGCAAATATTGGTGTGAAAGCTAATTCAATCAAGGAAACACTGCATGTTGGTGAAGGGCATACTGAAGAAGAATCAGCCGAGTGGTTCTTGTGGGAGAACAACTCCATTTGGATCACTAACTTCACACACCATCAGGCTTCCAAGCAGCTCTCAAGGAAACTCAGTTTTCACACTCAATGCTTAGTGCCCTTTGAGTGCATTATCTAGGAATGAACCTGGTAGAGCATCCCACACAAACGAATGCTGCACATGCGGGTTTCACATGCCACCAACTCCACATTCACAGGCAACTTCAGCACCACAACCGTTTTCAGATAGCCCTCAATGCAAAGGCTCTAGACGCAAATATTGGTGTGAGAGCTAATTCAATCAAGGAAACACTGCATGATGGTGAAGGGCATATTGAAGAAGAATCAGCCGAGTGGTTCTTGTGGGAGAACAACTCCATTTGGCTAACTAACTTCACACACCATCAGGCTTCCCAGCAGCTCTCAAAGAAACTCAGTTTTCACCCTCTATGCTTAGTGTCCTTTGAGTGCCTCGGACTGAAATGTACCTGGTAGAGCATCCCAAACAAACGAATGCTCCACATGCGGGTTTCACATGCCACCAACTCCACATTCACAGGCAACTTCAGCGCCACAGCCATTTTCAGATAACCCACAATGCAAAGGCTCTAGACGCAAATATTGGTGTGAGAGCTAATTCAATCAAGGAAACACTGCATGTTGGTGAAGGGCATATTGAAGAAGAATCAGCCGAGTGGTTCTTGTGGGAGAACAACTCCATTTGGCTCACTAACTTCACACACCATCAGGCTTCCAAGCAGCTCTCAAGGAAACTCAGTTTTCACACTCTATGCTTAGTGCCCTTTGAGTGCCTAGGACTGAAATGAAGCTTGGTGAGCATCAAACACAAACGAATGCTCCACATGCGGGTTTCACATGCCACCAACTCCACATTCGCAGGCAACTTCAGCGCCACAGCCACTTTCAGATAGCCCTCAATACAAAGGCTCTAGACGCAAATATTGGTGTGAGAGCTAATTCAATCAAGGAAACACTGCATATTGCTGAAGGGCATATTGAAGAAGAATCAGCCGAGTGGTTCTTGTGGGAGAACAACTCCATTTGGCTCACTAACTTCACACACCATCAGGCTTCCAAGCAGCTCTCAAGGAAACTCAGTTTTCACACTCTATGCTTAGTGCCCTTTGAGTGCCTAGTACTGAAATGTACCTGGTAGAGCATCCCAAACAAACGAATGCTCCACATGCGGGTTTCACATGCCACCAACTCCACATTCACAGGCAACTTCAGCGCCACAGCCGTTTTCAGATAGCCCGCAATGCAAAGGCTCTAGACGCAAATATTGGTGTGAGAGCTAATTCAATCAAGGAAACACTGCATGTTGGTGAAGGGCATATTGAAGAAGAATCAGCCGAGTGGTTCTTGTGGGAAAACAACTCCATTTGGCTCACTAACTTCACACACCATCAGGCTTCCAAGCAGCTCTCAAGGAAACTCAGTTTTCACACTCTATGCTTAGTGCCCTTTGAGTGCCTAGGACTGAAATGAACCTTGGTGAGCATCCCACACAAACGAATGCTCCACATGCGGGTTTCACATGCCACCAACTCCACATTCACAGGCAACTTCAGCGCCACAACCGTTTTCAGATAGCCCTCAATGCAAAGGCTCTAGACGCAAATATTGGTGTGAGAGCTAATTCAATCAAGGAAACACTGCATGTTGGTGAAGGGCATATTGAAGAAGAATCAGCCGACTGGTTCTTGTGGGAGAACAACTCCATTTGGCTCACTAACTTCACACACCATCAGGCTTCCAAGCAGTTCTCAAGGAAACTCAGTTTTCACACTCTATGCTTAGTGCCCTTTGAGTGCCTAGCACTGAAATGAAGCTTGGTGAGCATCAAACACAAACGAATGCTCCACATGCGGGTTTCACATGCCACCAACTCCACATTCGCAGGAAACTTCAGCGCCACAGCCACTTTCAGATAGCCCTCAATACAAAGGCTCTAGACGCAAATATTGGTGGGAGAGCTAATTCAATCAAGGAAACACTGCATATTGGTGAAGGGCATATTGAAGAAGAATCAGCCGAGTGGTTCTTGTGGGAGAACAACTCCATTTGGCTCACTAACGTCACACACCATCAGGCTTCCAAGCAGCTCTCAAGGAAACTCAGTTTTCACACTCTATGCTTAGTGCCCTTTGAGTGCCGAGGACTGAAAAGAAGCTTGGTGAGCATCCCACACAAACGAATGCTCCACATGCGGGTTTCACATGCCACCAACTCCACATTCACAGGCAACTTCAGCGCCACAGCCGTTTTCAGATTGCCCTCAATGCAAAGGCTCTAGACGCAAATATTGGTGTGAGAGCTAATTCAATCAAGGAAACACTGCATGTTGGTGAAGGGCATACTGAAGAAGAATCAGCCGAGTGGTTCTTGTGGGAGAACAACTCCATTTGGCTCACTAACTTCACACACCATCAGGCTTCCAAGCAGCTCTCAAGGAAACTCAGTTTTCACACTCAATGCTTTCTGCCCTTTGAGTGCCTAGGACTGAAATGAAGCTTGGTGAGCATCCCACACAAACCAATGCTCCACATGCGAGTTTCACATGCCACCAACTCCACATTCACAGGCAACTTCAGCGCCACAGCCACTTTCAGATAGCCCTCAATGCAAAGGCTCTAGACGCAAATATTGGTGTGACAGCTAATTCAATCAAGGAAACACAGCATGTTGGTGAAGGGCATATTGAAGAAGGATCAGCCGAGTGGTTCTTGTGGGAGAACAACTCCATTTGGCTCACTAACTTCACACACCATCAGGCTTCCAAGCAGCTCTCAAGGAAACTCAGTTTTCACACTCTATGCTTAGTGACCTTTGAGTGCCTAGGACTGAAGTGAAGCTTGGTGAGCATCAAACACAAACGAATGCTGCACATGCGGGTTTCACATGCCACCAACTCCACATTCACAGGCAACTTCAGCGCCACAGCCGTTTTCAGATAGCCCTCAATGCAAGGCTCTAGACGCAAATATTGGTGTGAGAGCTAATTCAATCAAGGAAACACTGCATGTTGGTGAAGGGCATATTGAAGAAGAATCAGCCGAGTGGTTCTTGTGGAAGAACAACTCCACTTGGCTCACTAACGTCACACACCATCAGGCTTCCAAGCAGCTTTCAAGGAAACTCAGTTTTCACACTCTCTGCTTAGTGCCTTTTGAGTGCCTAGGACTGAACTGAATCTTGGTGAGCATCCCACACAAACGAATGCTCCACATGCGGGTTTCACATGCCACCAACTCCACATTCACAGGCAACGTCAGCCTCACAGATGTTTTCCGATATCCCTCAATGCAAAGGCTCTAGACGCAAATATTGGTGTGAGAGCTAATTCAATCAAGGAAACACTGCATGTTGGTGAAGGGCATATTGAAGAAGAATCAGCCGAGTGGTTCTTGTGGGAGAACAACTCCATTTGGCTCACTAACTTCACACACCATCAGGCTTCCAAGCAACTCTCAAGGAAACTCAGTTTTCACACTCTATGCTTAGTGCCCTTTGAGTGCATTATCTAGGAATGAACCTGGTAGAGCATCCCACACATACGAATGCTCCACATGCGGGTTTCACATGCCACCAACTCCACATTCACAGGCAACTTCAGCGCCACAGCCGTTTTCAGATAGCCCTCAATGCAAAGGATCTAGACGCAAATATTGGTGTGAGAGCTAATTCAATCAAGGAAACACTGCATGTTGGTGAAGGGCATATTGAAGAAGAATCAGCCGAGTGGTTCTTGTGGAAGAACAACTCCACTTGGCTCACTAACGTCACACACCATCAGGCTTCCAAGCAGCTCTCAAGGAAACTCAGTTTTCACACTCAATGCTTAGTGCCCTTTGAGTGCCTAGGACTGAAATGAAGATTGGTTAGCATCAAACACAAACGAATGCTCCACATGCGGGTTTCACATGCCACCAACTCCACATTCACAGGCAACGTCAGCCTCACAGATGTTTTCAGATATCCCTCAATGCAAAGGCTCTAGACGCAAATATTGGTGTGAGAGCTAATTCAATCAAGGAAACACTGCATGTTGGTGAAGGGCATATTGAAGAAGAATCAGCCAAGTGGTTCTTGTGGGAGAACAACTCCATTTGGCTCACTAACGTCACACACCATCAGGCTTCAAAGCAACTCTCAAGGAAACTCAGTTTTCACACTCTATACTTAGTGTGCTTTGAGTGCCTAGGACTGAAATGTCCCTGGTAGAGCATCCCACACAAACGAATGCTCCACATGCGGGTTTCACATGCCACCAACTCCACATTCAAAGGCAACTTCAGCACCACAACCGTTTTCAGATAGCCCTCAATGCAAAGGCTCTAGACGCAAATATTGGTGTGAGAGCTAATTCAATCAAGGAAACACTGCATGTTGGTGAAGGGCATATTGAAGAAGAATCAGCCGAGTGGTTCTTGTGGGAGAACAACTCCATTTGGCTCACTAACTTCACACACCATCAGGCTTCCCAGCAGCTCTCAAGGAAACTCAGTTTTCACCCTCTATGCTTAGTGTCCTTTGAGTGCCTAGGACTGAAATGAAGCTTGGTGAGCATCCCACACAAACGAATGCTCCACATGCGGGTTTCACATGCCACCAACTCCACATTCACAGGCAACTTCAGCGCCACAGCCATTTTCAGATAGCCCACAATGCAAAGGCTCTAGATGCAAATATTGGTGTGAGAGCTAATTCAATCAAGGAAACACTGCATGTTGGTGAAGGGCATATTGAAGAAGAATCAGCCGACTGGTTCTTGTGGGAGAACAACTCCATTTGGCTCACTAACTTCACACACCATCAGGCTTCCAAGCAGTTCTCAAGGAAACTCAGTTTTCACACTCTATGCTTAGTGCCCTTTGAGTGCCTAGGACTGAAATGAAGCTTGGTGAGCATCCCACGCAAATGAATGCTCCACATGTGGGTTTCACATGCCACCAACTCCACATTCGCAGGAAACTTCAGCGCCACAGCCACTTTCAGATAGCCCTCAATACAAAGGCTCTAGACGCAAATATTGGTGGGAGAGCTAATTCAATCAAGGAAACACTGCATGTTGGTGAAGGGCATATTGAAGAAGAATCAGCCGAGTGGTTCTTGTGGGAGAACAACTCCATTTGGCTCACTAACGTCACACACCATCAGGCTTCCAAGCAGCTCTCAAGGAAACTCAGTTTTCACACTCTAGGCTTAGTGCCCTTTGAGTGCCTAGGACTGAAATGAAGCTTGGTGAGCATCAAGCACAAACGAATGCTCCACATGCGGGTTTCACATGCCACCAACTCCACATTCGCAGGCAACTTCAGCGCCACAGCCGTTTTCAGATAGCCCTCAATGCAAAGGCTCTAGACGCAAATATTGGTGTGAGAGCTAATTCAATCAAGGAAACACTGCATGTTGGTGAAGGGCATATTGAAGAAGAATCAGCCGAGTGGTTCTTGTGGGAGAACAACTCCATTTGGCTCACTAACTTCACACACCATCAGGCTTCCAAGCAGCTCTCAAGGAAACTCAGTTTTCACCCTCTATACTTAGTGCCCTTTGAGTGCCTAGGACTGAAATGAAGCTAGGTGAGCATCCCACACAAACGAATGCTCCACATGCGGGTTTCACATGCCACCAACTCCACATTCACAGGCAACTTCAGAGCCACACCCGTTTTCAGATAGCCCTCAATGCAAAGGCTCTAGATGCAAATATTGGTGTGAGAGCTAATTCAATCAAGGAAACACTGCATGTTGGTGAAGGGCATACTGTAGAAGAATCAGCCGAGTGGTTCTTGTTGGAGAACAACTCCATTTGGCTCACTAACTTCACACACCATCAGGCTTCCAAGCAGCTCTCAAGGAAACTCAGTTTTCACACTCTATGCTTAGTGCCCTTTGAGTGCCTAGGACTAAAATGAAGCTTGGTGAGCATCCCACACAAACGAATGCTCCACATGCGGGTTTCACATGCCACCAACTCCACATTCACAGGCAACTTCAGCGCCACAGCCGTTTTCAGATTGCCCTCAATGCAAAGGCTCTAGACGCAAATATTGGTGTGAGAGCTAATTCAATCAAGGAAACACTGCATGTTGGTGAAGGGCATATTGAAGAAGAATCAGCCGAGTGGTTCTTGTTGGAGAACAACTCCATTTGGCTCACTAACTTCACACACCATCAGGCTTCCAAGCAGCTCTCAAGGAAACTCAGTTTTCACACTCTATGCTTAGTGCCCTTTGAGTGCCTAGGACTGAAATGAAGCTTGGTGAGCATCCCACACAAACGAATGCTCCACATGCGGGTTTCACATGCCACCAACTCCACATTCACAGGCAACTTCAGCGTTACAGCCGTTTTCAGATAGCCCTCAATGCAAAGGCTCTAGACGCAAATGTTTGTGTGAGAGCTAATTCAATCAAGGAAACACTGCATGTTGGTGAAGGGCATATTGAAGAAGATTCAGCCGAGTGGTTCTTGTGGGAGAACAACTCCATTTGGCTCACTAACTTCACACAGCATCAGGCTTCCAAGCAGCTCTCAAGGAAACTCAGTTTTCACACTCTACGCTTAGTGCCCTTTGAGTGCCTAGGACTGAAATGAACCTGGTAGAAAATCCCACACAAACGAATGCTCCACATGCGGGTTTCACATGCCACCAACTCCACATTCACAGGCAACTTCAGCGCCACAGCCACTTTCAGATAGCCCTCAATGCAAAGGCTCTAGACGCAAATATTGGTGTGAGAGCTAATTCAATCAAGGAAACACTGCATGTTGGTGAAGGGCATACTAAAGTAGAATCAGCCTAGTGGTTCTTGTGGGAGAAAAACTGCATTTGGATCACTAACTTCACACACCATCAGGCTTCCAAGCAGCTCTCAAGGAAACTCAGTTTTCACACTCTATGCTTAGTGCCCTTTGAGTGCCTAGGACTGAAATGAAGCTTGGTGAGCATCCTACACAAACGAATGCTCCACATGCGGGTTTCACATGCCACCAACTCCACATTCACAGGCAACTTCAGCGCCACAGCCGTTTTCAGGTAGCCCTCAATGCAAAGGCTCTAGACGCAAATATTGGTGTGAGAGCTAATTCAATCAAGGAAACACAGCATGTTGGTGAAGGGCATATTGAAGAAGAATCAGCCGAGTGGTTCTTGTGGGAGAACAACTCCATTTGGCTCACTAACTTCACACACCATCAGGCTTCCAAGCAGCTCTCAAGGAAACTCAGTTTTCACACTCTATGCTTAGTGCCCTTTGAGTGCCTAGGACTGAAATGAAGCTTGGTAGAGCATCCCACACAAACCAATGCTCCACATGCGAGTTTCACATGCCACCAACTCCACATTCACAGGCAACTTCAGCGCCACAGCCACTTTCAGATGGCCCTCAATGCAAAGGCTCTAGAAGCAAATATTGGTGTGAGAGCTAATTCAATCAAGGAAACACTGCATGTTGGTGAAGGGCATGTTGAAGAAGAATCAGCCGAGTGGTTCTTGTGGGAGAACAACTCCTTTTGGCTCACTAACTTCACACACCATCAGGCTTCCAAGCAGCTCTCAAGGAAACTCAGTTTTCACACTCTACGCTTAGTGCCCTTTGAGTGCCTAGGACTGAAATGAACCTGGTAGAAAATCCCACACAAACGAATGCTCCACATGCGGGTTTCACATGCCACCAACTCCACATTCACAGGCAACTTCAGCGCCAAAGCCACTTTCAGATAGCCCTCAATGCAAAGGCTCTAGACGCAAATATTGGTGTGAGAGCTAATTCAATCAAGGAAACACTGCATGTTGGTGAAGGGCATACTAAAGAAGAATCAGCCTAGTGGTTCTTGTGGGAGAAAAACTCCATTTGGATCACTAACTTCACACACCATCAGGCTTCCAAGCAGCTCTCAAGGAAACTCAGTTTTCACACTCTATGCTTAGTGCCCTTTGAGTGCCTAGGACTGAAATGAAGCTTGGTGAGCATCCTACACAAACGAATGCTCCACATGCGGGTTTCACATGCCACCAACTCCACATTCACAGGCAACTTCAGCGCCACAGCCGTTTTCAGGTAGCCCTCAATGCAAAGGCTCTAGACGCAAATATTGGTGTGAGAGCTAATTCAATCAAGGAAACACAGCATGTTGGTGAAGGGCATATTGAAGAAGAATCAGCCGAGTGGTTCTTGTGGGAGAACAACTCCATTTGGCTCACTAACTTCACACACCATCAGGCTTCCAAGCAGCTCTCAAGGAAACTCAGTTTTCACACTCTATGCTTAGTGCCCTTTGAGTGCCTAGGACTGAAATGAAGCTTGGTAGAGCATCCCACACAAACCAATGCTCCACATGTGAGTTTCACATGCCACCAACTCCACATTCACAGGCAACTTCAGCGCCACAGCCACTTTCAGATGGCCCTCAATGCAAAGGCTCTAGAAGCAAATATTGGTGTGAGAGCTAATTCAATCAAGGAAACACTGCATGTTGGTGAAGGGCATGTTGAAGAAGAATCAGCCGAGTGGTTCTTGTGGGAGAACAACTCCATTTGGCTCACTAACTTCACACACCATCAGGCTTCCAAGCAGCTCTCAAGGAAACTCAGTTTTCACACTCTACGCTTAGTGTCCTTTGAGTGCCTAGGACTGAAATGAACCTGGTAGAAAATCCCACACAAACGAATGCTCCACATGCGGGTTTCACATGCCACCAACTCCACATTCACAGGCAACTTCAGCGCCACAGCCGTTTTCAGATAGCCCTCAATGCAAAGGTTCTAGACACAAATATTGGTGTGAGAGCTAATTCAATCAAGGAAACACTGCATGATGGTGAAGGGCATATTGAAGAAGAATCAGCCGAGTGGTTCTTGTTGGAGAACAACTCCATTTGGCTCACTAACTTCACACACCATCAGGCTTCCAAGCAGCTCTCAAGGAAACTCAGTTTTCACACTCTATGCTTAGTGCCCTTTGAGTGCCTAGGACTGAAATGAAGCTTGGTGAGCATCCCACACAAACAAATGCTCCACATGCGGGTTTCACATGCCACCAACTCCACATTCACAGGCAACTTCAGCGCCAAAGCCACTTTCAGATAGCCCTCAATGCAAAGGCTCTAGACGCAAATATTGGTGTGAGAGCTAATTCAATCAAGGAAACACTGCATGTTGGTGAAGGGCATATTGAAGAAGGATCAGCCGAGTGGTTCTTGTGGGAGAACAACTCCATTTGGCTCACTAACTTCACCCACCATCAGGCTTCCAAGCAGCTCTCAAGGAAACTCAGTTTTCACACTCTATGCGTAGTGCCCTTTGAGTGCCTAGGACTGAAATGAAGCTTGGTGAGCATCCCACACAAACCAATGCTCCACATGCGAGTTTCACATGCCACCAACTCCACATTCACAGGCAACTTCAGCGCCACAGCCACTTTCAGATAGCCCTCAATGCAAAGGCTCTAGACGCAAATATTGGTGTGACAGCTAATTCAATCAAGGAAACACAGCATGTTGGTGAAGGGCATATTGAAGAAGGATCAGCCGAGTGGTTCTTGTGGGAGAACAACTCCATTTGGCTCACTAACTTCACACACCATCAGGCTTCCAAGCAGCTCTCAAGGAAACTCAGTTTTCACACTCTATGCTTAGTGACCTTTGAGTGCCTAGGACTGAAGTGAAGCTTGGTGAGCATCAAACACAAACGAATGCTGCACATGCGGGTTTCACATGCCACCAACTCCACATTCACAGGCAACTTCAGCGCCACAGCCGTTTTCAGATAGCCCTCAATGCAAAGGCTCTAGACGGAAATATTGGAGTGAGAGCTAATTCAATCAAGGAAACACTGCATGTTGGTGAAGGGCATATTGAAGAAGAATCAGCCGAGTGGTTCTTGTGGGAAAACAACTCCATTTGGCTCACTAACTTCACACACCATCAGGCTTCTAAGCAGCTCTCAAGGAAACTCAGTTTTCACACTCTATGCTTAGTGACCTTTGAGTGCCTAGGACTGAAAGGAAGCTTGGTGAGCATCAAACACAAACGAATGCTCCACATGCGGGTTTCACACGCCACCAACTCCACATTCACAGGCAACTTCAGCGCCACACCCGTTTTCAGATAGCCCTCAATGCAAAGGCTCTAGACGCAAATATTGGTGTGAGAGCTAATTCAATCAAGGAAACACTGCATGTTGGTGAAGGGCATATTGAAGAAGAATCAGCCGAGTGGTTCTTGTGGGAGAACAACTCCATTTGGCTCACTAACTTCACACACCATTAGGCTTCCAAGCAGCTCTCAAGGAAACTCAGTTTTCACACTCTATGCTTAGTGCCCTTTGAGTGCCTAGGACTGAAGTGAAGCTTGGTGAGCATCCCACACAAACGAATGCTCCACATGCGGGTTTCACATGCCACCAACTCCACATTCACAGGCAACTTCAGCGCCACAACTGTTTTCAGATTACCCTCAATGCAAAAACTCTAGACGCAAATATTGGTGTGAGAGCTAATTCATCAAGGATATACAGCATGTTGGTGAAGGGCATACTGAAGAAGAATCAGCCGAGTGGTTCTTGTGGGAGAACAACTCCATTTGGCTCACTAACTTCACACACCATCAGGCTTCCAAGCAGCTCTCAAGGAAACTCAGTTTTCACACTCTATGCTTAGTGCCCTTTGAGTGCCTAGGACTGAAATGAACCTGGTAGAGCATCCCACACAAAGGAATGCTCCACATGCGGGTTTCACATGCAACCAACTCCACATTCACAGGCAACTTCAGCGCCACAACCGTTTTCAGATAGCCCTCAATGCAAAGGCTCCAGAAGCAAATATTGGTGTGAGAGCTAATTCAATCAAGGAAACACTGCATGTTGGTGAAGGGCATATTGAAGAAGAATCAGCCGAGTGGTTCTTGTGGGAAAACAACTCCATTTGGCTCACTAACGTCACACACCATCAGGATTGTAAGCAGCTCTCAAGGAAACTGAGTTTTCACACTCTATGTTTAGTGACCTTTGAGTGCCTAGGACTGAAATGAAGCTTGGTGAGCATCCCACACAAACGAATGCTCCACATGCGGGTTTCACATGCCACCAACTCCACATTCACAGGCAACTTCAGCGCCATACCCGCGTTCAGATAGCCCTCAATGCAAAGGCTCTAGACGCAAATATTGGTGTGAGAGCTAATTCAATCAAGGAAACACAGCATGTTGGTGAAGGGCATATTGAAGAAGAATCAGCCGAGTGGTTCTTGTTGGAGAACAACTCCATTTGGCTCACTAACTTCACACACCATCAGGCTTCCAAGCAGCTCTCAAGGAAACTCAGTTTTCACACTCTATGCTTAGTGCCCTTTGAGTGCCTAGGACTGAAATGAAGCTTGGTGTGCATCCCACACAAACGAATGCTCCACATGCGGGTTTCACATGCCACCAACTCCACATTCACAGGCAACTTCAGCGCCACAACCGTTTTCAGATAGCCCTCAATGCAAAGGCTCTAGACGCAAATATTGGTGTGAGAGCTAATTCAATCAAGGAAACAGTGCATGTTGGTGAAGGGCATACTGAAGAAGATTCAGCCGAGTGGTTCTTGTGGGAGAAAAACTCCATTTGGCTCACTAACTTCACACACCATCAGGATTGTAAGCAGCTCTCAAGGAAACTGAGTTTTCACACTCTATGTTTAGTGACCTTTGAGTGCCTAGGACTGAAATGAAGCTTGGTGAGCATCCCACACAAACGAATGCTCCACATGCGGGTTTCACATGCCACCAACTCCACATTCACAGGCAACTTCAGCGCCATACCCGCGTTCAGATAGCCCTCAATGCAAAGGCTCTAGACGCAAATATTGGTGTGAGAGCTAATTCAATCAAGGAAACACTGCATGTTGGTGAAGGGCATATTGAAGAAGAATCAGCCGAGTGGTTCTTGTTGGAGAACAACTCCATTTGGCTCACTAACTTCACACACCATCAGGCTTCCAAGCAGCTCTCAAGGAAACTCAGTTTTCACACTCTATGCTTAGTGCCCTTTGAGTGCCTAGGACTGAAATGAAGCTTGGTGAGCATCCCACACAAACGAATGCTCCACATGCGGGTTTCACATGCCACCAACTCCACATTCACAGGCAACTTCAGCGCCACAGCCGTTTTCAGATAGCCCTCAATGCAAAGGCTCTAGACGCAAATATTGGTGTGAGAGCTAATTCAATCAAGGAAACAGTGCATGTTGGTGAAGGGCATACTGAAGAAGATTCAGCCGAGTGGTTCTTGTGGGAGAAAAACTCCATTTGGCTCACTAACTTCACACACCATCAGGCTTCCAAGCAGCTCTCAAGGAAACTCAGTTTTCACACTCTATGCTTAGTGCCCTTTGAGTGCCTAGGACTGAAATGAAGCTTGGTAGAGCATCCCACACAAACGAATGCTCCACATGCGGGTTTCACATGCCACCAACTCCACATTCACAGGCAACTTCAGCGCCACAGCCGTTTTCAGATAGCCCTCAATGCAAAGGCTCTAGACGCAAATATTGGTGTGAGAGCTAATTCAATCAAGGAAACACTGCATGTTGGTGAAGGGCATACTGAAGAAGAATCAGCTGAGTGGTTCTTGTGGGAGAACAACTCCATTTGGCTCACTAACTTCACCCACCATCAGGCTTCCAAGCAGCTCTCAAGGAAACTCACTTTTCACACTCTATGCTTAGTGCCCTTTGAGTGCCTAGGACTAAAATGAGGCTTGGTGAGCATCCCACACAAACCAATGCTCCACATGCGGGTTTCACATGCCACCAACTCCACATTCACAGGCAACTTCAGCGCCACAGCCGTTTTCAGATAGCCCTCAATGCAAAGGCTTTAGACGCAAATGTTTGTGTGAGAGCTAATTCAATCAAGGAAACACTGCATGTTGGTGAAGGGCATATTGAAGAAGATTCAGCCGAGTGGTTCTTGTGGGAGAACAACTCCATTTGGCTCACTAACTTCACACAGCATCAGGCTTCCAAGCAGCTCTCAAGGAAACTCAGTTTTCACACTCTACGCTTAGTGCCCTTTGAGTGCCTAGGACTGAAATGAACCTGGTAGAAAATCCCACACAAACGAATGCTCCACATGCGGGTTTCACATGCCACCAACTCCACATTCACAGGCAACTTCAGCGCCAAAGCCACTTTCAGATAGCCCTCAATGCAAAGGCTCTAGACGCAAATATTGGTGTGAGAGCTAATTCAATCAAGGAAACACTGCATGTTGGTGAAGGGCATACTAAAGAAGAATCAGCCTAGTGGTTCTTGTGGGAGAAAAACTCCATTTGGCTCACTAACTTCACACACCATCAGGCTTCCAAGCAGCTCTCAAGGAAACTCAGTTTTCACACTCTATGCTTAGTGCCCTTTGAGTGCCTAGGACTGAAGTGAAGCTTGGTGAGCATCCCACACAAACGAATGCTCCACATGCGGGTTTCACATGCCACCAACTCCACATTCACAGGCAACTTCAGCGAAACAACTGTTTTCAGATTACCCTCAATGCAAAAACTCTAGACGCAAATATTGGTGTGAGAGCTAATTCATCAAGGATATACAGCATGTTGGTGAAGGGCATACTGAAGAAGAATCAGCCGAGTGGTTCTTGTGGGAGAACAACTCCATTTGGCTCACTAACTTCACACACCATCAGGCTTCCAAGCAGCTCTCAAGGAAACTCAGTTTTCACACTCTATGCTTAGTGCCCTTTGAGTGCCTAGGACTGAAATGAACCTGGTAGAGCATCCCACACAAAGGAATGCTCCACATGCGGGTTTCACATGCAACCAACTCCACATTCACAGGCAACTTCAGCGCCACAACCGTTTTCAGATAGCCCTCAATGCAAAGGCTCCAGAAGCAAATATTGGTGTGAGAGCTAATTCAATCAAGGAAACACTGCATGTTGGTGAAGGGCATATTGAAGAAGAATCAGCCGAGTGGTTCTTGTGGGAGAACAACTCCATTTGGCTCACTAACTTCACACACCATCAGGATTGTAAGCAGCTCTCAAGGAAACTGAGTTTTCACACTCTATGTTTAGTGACCTTTGAGTGCCTAGGACTGAAATGAAGCTTGGTGAGCATCCCACACAAACGAATGCTCCACATGCGGGTTTCACATGCCACCAACTCCACATTCACAGGCAACTTCAGCGCCATACCCGCGTTCAGATAGCCCTCAATGCAAAGGCTCTAGACGCAAATATTGGTGTGAGAGCTAATTCAATCAAGGAAACACTGCATGTTGGTGAAGGGCATATTGAAGAAGAATCAGCCGAGTGGTTCTTGTTGGAGAACAACTCCATTTGGCTCACTAACTTCACACACCATCAGGCTTCCAAGCAGCTCTCAAGGAAACTCAGTTTTCACACTCTATGCTTAGTGCCCTTTGAGTGCCTAGGACTGAAATGAAGCTTGGTGAGCATCCCACACAAACGAATGCTCCACATGCGGGTTTCACATGCCACCAACTCCACATTCACAGGCAACTTCAGCGCCACGACCGTTTTCAGATAGCCCTCAATGCAAAGGCTCTAGACGCAAATATTGGTGTGAGAGCTAATTCAATCAAGGAAACAGTGCATGTTGGTGAAGGGCATACTGAAGAAGATTCAGCCGAGTGGTTCTTGTGGGAGAACAACTCCATTTGGCTCACTAACTTCACACAGCATCAGGCTTCCAAGCAGCTCTCAAGGAAACTCAGTTTTCACACTCTATGCTTAGTGCCCTTTGAGTGCCTAGGACTGAAATGAAGCTTGGTAGAGCATCCCACACAAACGAATGCTCCACATGCGGGTTTCACATGCCACCAACTCCACATTCACAGGCAACTTCAGCGCCACAGCCGTTTTCAGATAGCCCTCAATGCAAAGGCTCTAGACGCAAATATTGGTGTGAGAGCTAATTCAATCAAGGAAACACTGCATGTTGGTGAAGGGCATACTGAAGAAAATCAGCCGAGTGGTTCTTGTGGGAGAACAACTCCATTTGGCTCACTAACTTCACCCACCATCAGGCTTCCAAGCAGCTCTCAAGGAAACTCACTTTTCACACTCTATGCTTAGTGCCCTTTGAGTCCCTAGGACTAAAATGAAGCTTGGCGAGCATCCCACACAAACGAATGCTCCACATGCGGGTTTCACATGCCACCAACTCCACATTCACAGGCAACTTCAGCGCCACAGCCGTTTTCCGATAGCCCTCAATATAAAGGCTCTAGACGCAAATGTTTGTGTGAGAGCTAATTCAATCAAGGAAACACTGCATGTTGGTGAAGGGCATATTGAAGAAGATTCAGCCGAGTGGTTCTTGTGGGAGAACAACTCCATTTGGCTCACTAACTTCACACAGCATCAGGCTTCCAAGCAGCTCTCAAGGAAACTCAGTTTTCACACTCTACGCTTAGTGCCCTTTGAGTGCCTAGGACTGAAATGAACCTGGTAGAAAATCCCACACAAACGAATGCTCCACATGCGGGTTTCACATGCCACCAACTCCACATTCACAGGCAACTTCAGCGCCAAAGCCACTTTCAGATAGCCCTCAATGCAAAGGCTCTAGACGCAAATATTGGTGTGAGAGCTAATTCAATCAAGGAAACACTGCATGTTGGTGAAGGGCATACTAAAGAAGAATCAGCCTAGTGGTTCTTGTGGGAGAAAAACTCCATTTGGCTCACTAACTTCACACACCATCAGGCTTCCAAGCAGCTCTCAAGGAAACTCAGTTTTCACACTCTATGCTTAGTGCCCTTTGAGTGCCTAGGACTGAAATGAAGCTTGGTGAGCATCCCACACAAACGAATGCTCCACATGCGGGTTTCACATGCCACCAACTCCACATTCACAGGCAACTTCAGCGCCACAGCCGTTTTCAGATAGCCCTCAATGCAAAGGCTCTAGACGCAAATATTGGTGTGAGAGCTAATTCAATCAAGGAAACACAGCATGTTGGTGAAGGGCATATTGAAGAAGAATCAGCCGAGTGGTTCTTGTGGGAGAACAACTCCATTTGGCTCACTAACTTCACACACCATCAGGCTTCCAAGCAGCTCTCAAGGAAACTCAGTTTTCACACTCTATGCTTAGTGCCCTTTGAGTGCCTAGGACTGAAATGAAGCTTGGTAGAGCATCCCACACAAACCAATGCTCCACATGCGAGTTTCACATGCCACCAACTCCACATTCACAGGCAACTTCAGCGCCACAGCCACTTTCAGATGGCCCTCAATGCAAAGGCTCTAGAAGCAAATATTGGTGTGAGAGCTAATTCAATCAAGGAAACACTGCATGTTGGTGAAGGGCATATTGAAGAAGAATCAGCCGAGTGGTTCTTGTGGGAGAACAACTCCATTTGGCTCACTAACTTCACACAGCATCAGGCTTCCAAGCAGCTCTCAAGGAAACTCAGTTTTCACACTCTATGCTTAGTTCCCTTTGAGTGCCTAGGACTAAAATGAAGCTTGGTGAGCATCCCACACAAACGAATGCTCCACATGCGGGTTTCACATGCCACCAACTCCACATTCACAGGCAACTTCAGCGCCACAGCCGTTTTCAGATAGCCCTCAATGCAAAGGCTCTAGACGCAAATGTTTGTGTGAGAGCTAATTCAATCAAGGAAACACTGCATGTTGGTGAAGGGCATATTGAAGAAGATTCAGCCGAGTGGTTCTTGTGGGAGAACAACTCCATTTGGCTCACTAACTTCACACACCATCAGGCTTCCAAGCAGCTCTCAAGGAAACTCAGTTTTCACACTCTATGCTTAGTGTCCTTTGAGTGCCTAGGACTGAAATGAACCTGGTAGAAAATCCCACACAAACGAATGCTCCACATGCGGGTTTCACATGCCACCAACTCCACATTCACAGGCAACTTCAGCGCCACAACCGTTTTCAGATAGCCCTCAATGCAAAGGCTCTAGACACAAATATTGGTGTGAGAGCTAATTCAATCAAGGAAACACTGCATGATGGTGAAGGGCATATTGAAGAAGAATCAGCCGAGTGGTTCTTGTTGGAGAACAACTCCATTTGGCTCACTAACTTCACACAGCATCAGGCTTCCAAGCAGCTCTGAAGGAAACTCAGTTTTCACACTCTATGCTTAGTGCCCTTTGAGTGCCTAGGACTGAAATGAAGCTTGGTGAGCATCCCACACAAACGAATGCTCCACATGCGGGTTTCACATGCCACCAACTGCACATTCACAGGCAACTTCAGCGCCACAGCCGTTTTTAGATTAACCCTCAATGCAAAGGCTCTAGACACAAATGTTGGTGTGAGAGCTAATTCAATCAAGGAAACACTGCATGTTGGTGAAGGGCATATTGAAGAAGAATCAGCCGAGTGGTTCTTGCAGCAGAACAACTCCATTTGGCTCACTAACTTCACACACCATCAGGCTTCCAAGCAGCTCTCAAGGAAACTCAGTTTTCACACTCTATGCTTAGTGCCCTTTGAGTGCCTAGGACTGAAATGAAGCTTGGTGAGCATCCCACACAAACGAATGCTCCACATGCGGGTTTCACATGCCACCAACTCCACATTCACAGGCAATTTCAGCGTCACAGCCGTTTGCAGATAGCCCTCAATGCAAAGGCTCTAGACGCAAATATTGGTGTGAGAGCTAATTCAATCAATGAAACAGTGCATGTTGGTGAATGAAATATTGAAGAAGAATTAGCCGAATGCTTCTTGTGGGAGAACAACTCCATTTGGATCAGTAACTTCACACACCATCAGGCTTCCAAGCAGCTCTCAAGGAAACTCAGTTTTCACACTCTATGCTTAGTGCCCTTTGAGTGCCTAGGACTGAAATAAACCTGGTATAGCATCCCACACAAACGAATGCTCCACATGCGGGTTTCACATGCCACCAACTCCACATTCACAGGCAACTTCAGCGCCACATCTGTTTTCAGATAGCCCTCAATGCAAAGGCTCTAGACGCAAATATTGGTGTGAGAGATAATTGAATCAAGGAAACACTGCATAATGATAAAGGGCATATTGAAGAAGAATCAGCCGAGTGGTTCTTGTGGGAGAACAACTCCATTTGGCTCACTAACTTCACACACCATCAGGCTTCCAAGCAGCTCTCAAGGAAACTCAGTTTTCACACTCTATGCTTAGTGCCCTTTGAGTGCCTAGGACTGAAATGAAGCTTGGTGAGCATCCCACACAAACGAATGCTCCACATGCGGGTTTCACATGCCACCAACTCCACATTCACAGGCAACCTCAGCGTCACAGCCGTTTGCAGATAGCCCACAATGCAAAGGCTCTAGACGCAAATATTGGTGTGAGAGCTAATTCAATCAAGGAAACAGTGCATGTTGGTGAATGAAATATTGAAGAAGAATTAGCCGAATGCTTCTTGTGGGAGAACAACTCCATTTGGATCACTAACTTCACACACCATCAGGCTTCCAAGCAGCTCTCAAGGAAACTCAGTTTTCACACTCTATGTTTAGTGCCCTTTGAGTGCCTACGACTGAAATGAAGCTTGGTGAGCATCCCACACAAACGAATGCTCCACATGCGGGTTTCACATGCCACCAACTGCACATTCACAGGCAACTTCAGCGCCACAGCCGTTTTTAGATTAACCCTCAATGCAAAGGCTGTAGACACAAATGTTGGTGTGAGAGCTAATTCAATCAAGGAAACACTGCATGTTGGTGAAGGGCATATTGAAGAAGAATCAGCCGAGTGGTTCTTGTGGGAGAACAACTCCATTTGGCTCATTAACTTCACACACCATCAGGCTTCCAAGCAGCTCTCAAGGAAACTCAGTTTTCACACTCTATGCTTAGTGCCCTTTGAGTGCCTAGGACTGAAATGAAGCTTGGTGAGCATCCCACACAAACGAATGCTCCACATGCGGGTTTCACATACCACCAACTCCACATTCACAGGCAATTTCAGCGCCACAGCCGTTTGCAGATAGCCCTCAATGCAAAGGCTCTAGACGCAAATGTTGGTGTGAGAGCTAATTCAATCAAGGAAACACTGCATGTTGGTGAAGGGCATATTGAAGAAGAATCAGCCGAGTCGTTCTTGTTGGAGAACAACTCCATTTGGCTCACTAACTTCACACACCATCAGGCTTCCAAGCAGCTCTCAAGGAAACTCAGTTTTCACACTCTATGCTTAGTGCCCTTTGAGTGCCTAGGACTGAAATGAAGCTTGGTGAGCATCCCACACAAACGAATGCTCCACATGCGGGTTTCACATGCCACCAACTCCACATTCACAGGCAACTTTAGCACTAAAGCCGTTTTCAGATAGCCCTCAATGCAAAGGCTCTAGACGCAAATATTGGTGTGAGAGCTAATTCAATCAAGGAAACACAGCATGTTGGTGAAGGGCATATTGAAGAAGAATCAGCCGAGTGGTTCTTGTGGGAGAACAACTCCATTTGGCTCACTAACTTCACACACCATCAGGCTTCCAAGCAGCTCTTAAGGAAACTCAGTTTTCACACTCTATGCTTAGTGCCCTTTGAGTGCCTAGGACTGAAATGAAGCTTGGTGAGCATCCCACACAAACGAATGCTCCACATGCGGGTTTCACATGCCACCAACTCCACATTCACAGGCAACTTCAGCGCCACAGCCGTTTTCAGATAGCCCTCAATGCAAAGGCTCTAGACGCAAATATTGGTGTGAGAGCTAATTCAATCAAGGAAACACTACATGTTGGTGAAGAGCATATTGAAGAAGAATCAGCCGAGTGGTTCTTGTGGGAGAACAACTCCATTTGGCTCACTAACTTCACACACCATCAGGCTTCCAAGCAGCTCTCAAGGAAACTCAGTTTTCACACTCTATGCTTAGTGCCCTTTGAGTGCCTAGGACTGAAATGAAGCTTGGTGAGCATCCCACACAAACGAATGCTCCACATGCGGGTTTCACATGCCACCAACTCCACATTCACAGGCAACTTCAGCGCCACAGCCGTTTTCAGATAGCCCTCAATGCAAAGGCTCTAGACGCAAATATTGGTGTGAGAGCTAATTCAATCAAGGAAACACTGCATGTTGGTGAAGGGCATACTGAAGAAAATCAGCCGAGTGGTTCTTGTGGGAGAACAACTCCATTTGGCTCACTAACTTCACCCACCATCAGGCTTCCAAGCAGCTCTCAAGGAAACTCACTTTTCACACTCTATGCTTAGTGCCCTTTGAGTGCCTAGGACTAAAATGAAGCTTGGCGAGCATCCCACACAAACGAATGCTCCACATGCGGGTTTCACATGCCACCAACTCCACATTCACAGGCAACTTCAGCGCCACAGCCGTTTTCAGATAGCCCTCAATATAAAGGCTCTAGACGCAAATGTTTGTGTGAGAGCTAATTCAATCAAGGAAACACTGCATGTTGGTGAAGGGCATATTGAAGAAGATTCAGCCGAGTGGTTCTTGTGGGAGAACAACTCCATTTGGCTCACTAACTTCACACACCATCAGGCTTCCAAGCAGCTCTCAAGGAAACTCAGTTTTCACACTCTACGCTTAGTGCCCTTTGAGTGCCTAGGACTGAAATGAACCTGGTAGAAAATCCCACACAAACGAATGCTCCACATGCGGGTTTCACATGCCACCAACTCCACATTCACAGGCAACTTCAGCGCCAAAGCCACTTTCAGATAGCCCTCAATGCAAAGGCTCTAGACGCAAATATTGGTGTGAGAGCTAATTCAATCAAGGAAACACTGCATGTTGGTGAAGGGCATACTAAAGAAGAATCAGCCTAGTGGTTCTTGTGGGAGAAAAACTCCATTTGGCTCACTAACTTCACACACCATCAGGCTTCCAAGCAGCTCTCAAGGAAACTCAGTTTTCACACTCTATGCTTAGTGCCCTTTGAGTGCCTAGGACTGAAATGAAGCTTGGTGAGCATCCCACACAAACGAATGCTCCACATGCGGGTTTCACATGCCACCAACTCCACATTCACAGGCAACTTCAGCGCCACAGCCGTTTTCAGATAGCCCTCAATGCAAAGGCTCTAGACGCAAATATTGGTGTGAGAGCTAATTCAATCAAGGAAACACAGCATGTTGGTGAAGGGCATATTGAAGAAGAATCAGCCGAGTGGTTCTTGTGGGAGAACAACTCCATTTGGCTCACTAACTTCACACACCATCAGGCTTCCAAGCAGCTCTCAAGGAAACTCAGTTTTCACACTCTATGCTTAGTGCCCTTTGAGTGCCTAGGACTGAAATGAAGCTTGGTAGAGCATCCCACACAAACCAATGCTCCACATGCGAGTTTCACATGCCACCAACTCCACATTCACAGGCAACTTCAGCGCCACAGCCACTTTCAGATGGCCCTCAATGCAAAGGCTCTAGAAGCAAATATTGGTGTGAGAGCTAATTCAATCAAGGAAACACTGCATGTTGGTGAAGGGCATATTGAAGAAGAATCAGCCGAGTGGTTCTTGTGGGAGAACAACTCCATTTGGCTCACTAACTTCACACAGCATCAGGCTTCCAAGCAGCTCTCAAGGAAACTCAGTTTTCACACTCTATGCTTAGTTCCCTTTGAGTGCCTAGGACTAAAATGAAGCTTGGTGAGCATCCCACACAAACGAATGCTCCACATGCGGGTTTCACATGCCACCAACTCCACATTCACAGGCAACTTCAGCGCCACAGCCGTTTTCAGATAGCCCTCAATGCAAAGGCTCTAGACGCAAATGTTTGTGTGAGAGCTAATTCAATCAAGGAAACACTGCATGTTGGTGAAGGGCATATTGAAGAAGATTCAGCCGAGTGGTTCTTGTGGGAGAACAACTCCATTTGGCTCACTAACTTCACACACCATCAGGCTTCCAAGCAGCTCTCAAGGAAACTCAGTTTTCACACTCTATGCTTAGTGTCCTTTGAGTGCCTAGGACTGAAATGAACCTGGTAGAAAATCCCACACAAACGAATGCTCCACATGCGGGTTTCACATGCCACCAACTCCACATTCACAGGCAACTTCAGCGCCACAATCGTTTTCAGATAGCCCTCAATGCAAAGGCTCTAGACACAAATATTGGTGTGAGAGCTAATTCAATCAAGGAAACACTGCATGATGGTGAAGGGCATATTGAAGAAGAATCAGCCGAGTGGTTCTTGTTGGTGAACAACTCCATTTGGCTCACTAACTTCACACAGCATCAGGCTTCCAAGCAGCTCTGAAGGAAACTCAGTTTTCACACTCTATGCTTAGTGCCCTTTGAGTGCCTAGGACTGAAATGAAGCTTGGTGAGCATCCCACACAAACGAATGCTCCACATGCGGGTTTCACATGCCACCAACTCCACATTCACAGGCAACTTCAGCGCCACAGCCGTTTTTAGATTAACCCTCAATGCAAAGGCTCTAGACACAAATGTTGGTGTGAGAGCTAATTCAATCAAGGAAACACTGCATGTTGGTGAAGGGCATATTGAAGAAGAATCAGCCGAGTGGTTCTTGCAGCAGAACAACTCCATTTGGCTCACTAACTTCACACACCATCAGGCTTCCAAGCAGCTCTCAAGGAAACTCAGTTTTCACACTCTATGCTTAGTGCCCTTTGAGTGCCTAGGACTGAAATGAAGCTTGGTGAGCATCCCACACAAACGAATGCTCCACATGCGGGTTTCACATGCCACCAACTCCACATTCACAGGCAATTTCAGCGTCACAGCCGTTTGCAGATAGCCCTCAATGCAAAGGCTCTAGACGCAAATATTGGTGTGAGAGCTAATTCAATCAATGAAACAGTGCATGTTGGTGAATGAAATATTGAAGAAGAATTAGCCGAATGCT
Source organism: Ochotona princeps (assembly GCF_030435755.1). NCBI lineage: Eukaryota > Metazoa > Chordata > Mammalia > Lagomorpha > Ochotonidae > Ochotona > Ochotona princeps. The sequence continues at coordinate 19,191 of NW_026699344.1, read as the reverse complement.
TCTTGTGGGAGAACAACTCCATTTGGATCAGTAACTTCACACACCATCAGGCTTCCAAGCAGCTCTCAAGGAAACTCAGTTTTCACACTCTATGCTTAGTGCCCTTTGAGTGCCTAGGACTGAAATAAACCTGGTAGAGCATCCCACACAAACGAATGCTCCACATGCGGGTTTCACATGCCACCAACTCCACATTCACAGGCAACTTCAGCGCCACAGCTGTTTTCAGATAGCCCTCAATGCAAAGGCTCTAGACGCAAATATTGGTGTGAGAGATAATTGAATCAAGGAAACACTGCATATTGATAAAGGGCATATTGAAGAAGAATCAGCCGAGTGGTTCTTGTGGGAGAACAACTCCATTTGGCTCACTAACTTCACACACCATCAGGCTTCCAAGCAGCTCTCAAGGAAACTCAGTTTTCACACTCTATGCTTAGTGCCCTTTGAGTGCCTAGGACTGAAATGAAGCTTGGTGAGCATCCCACACAAACGAATGCTCCACATGCGGGTTTCACATGCCACCAACTCCACATTCACAGGCAACCTCAGCGTCACAGCCGTTTGCAGATAGCCCACAATGCAAAGGCTCTAGACGCAAATATTGGTGTGAGAGCTAATTCAATCAAGGAAACAGTGCATGTTGGTGAATGAAATATTGAAGAAGAATTAGCCGAATGCTTCTTGTGGGAGAACAACTCCATTTGGATCACTAACTTCACACACCATCAGGCTTCCAAGCAGCTCTCAAGGAAACTCAGTTTTCACACTCTATGCTTAGTGCCCTTTGAGTGCCTAGGACTGAAATGAACCTGGTAGAGCATCCCACACAAACGAATGCTCCACATGCGGGTTTCACATGCCACCAACTCCACATTCACAGGCAACTTTAGCACTAAAGCCGTTTTCAGATAGCCCTCAATGCAAAGGCTCTAGACGCAAATATTGGTGTGAGAGCTAATTCAATCAAGGAAACACTGCATGTTGGTGAAGGGCATATTGAAGAAGAATCAGCCGAGTGGTTCTTGTGGGAGAACAACTCCATTTGGCTCACTAACTTCACACACCATCAGGCTTCCAAGCAGCTCTCAAGGAAACTCAGTTTTCACACTCTATGCTTAGTGCCCTTTGAGTGCCTAGGACTGAAATGAAGCTTGGTGAGCATCCCACACAAACGAATGCTCCACATGCGGGTTTCACATGCCACCAACTCCACATTCACAGGCAACTTCAGCGCCACAGCCGTTTTCAGATAGCCCTCAATGCAAAGGCTCTAGACGCAAATATTGGTGTGAGAGCTAATTCAATCAAGGAAACACTACATGTTGGTGAAGGGCATATTGAAGAAGAATCAGCCGAATGCTTCTTGTCGGAGAACAACTCCATTTGGCTCACTAACTTCACACACCATCAGGCTTCCAAGCAGCTCTCAAGGAAACTCAGTTTTCACACTCTATGTTTAGTGCCCTTTGAGTGCCTACGACTGAAATGAAGCTTGGTGAGCATCCCACACAAACGAATGCTCCACATGCGGGTTTCACATGCCACCAACTGCACATTCACAGGCAACTTCAGCGCCACAGCCGTTTTTAGATTAACCCTCAATGCAAAGGCTGTAGACACAAATGTTGGTGTGAGAGCTAATTCAATCAAGGAAACACTGCATGTTGGTGAAGGGCATATTGAAGAAGAATCAGCCGAGTGGTTCTTGTGGGAGAACAACTCCATTTGGCTCATTAACTTCACACACCATCAGGCTTCCAAGCAGCTCTCAAGGAAACTCAGTTTTCACACTCTATGCTTAGTGCCCTTTGAGTGCCTAGGACTGAAATGAAGCTTGGTGAGCATCCCACACAAACGAATGCTCCACATGCGGGTTTCACATACCACCAACTCCACATTCACAGGCAACTTCAGCGCCACAGCCGTTTGCAGATAGCCCTCAATGCAAAGGCTCTAGACGCAAATGTTGGTGTGAGAGCTAATTCAATCAAGGAAACACTGCATGTTGGTGAAGGGCATATTGAAGAAGAATCAGCCGAGTCGTTCTTGTTGGAGAACAACTCCATTTGGCTCACTAACTTCACACACCATCAGGCTTCCAAGCAGCTCTCAAGGAAACTCAGTTTTCACACTCTATGCTTAGTGCCCTTTGAGTGCCTAGGACTGAAATGAACCTGGTAGAGCATCCCACGCAAACGAATGCTCCACATGCGGGTTTCACATGCCACCAACTCCACATTCACAGGCAACTTTAGCACTAAAACCGTTTTCAGATAGCCCTCAATGCAAAGGCTCTAGACGCAAATATTGGTGTGAGAGCTAATTCAATCAAGGAAACACAGCATGTTGGTGAAGGGCATATTGAAGAAGAATCAGCCGAGTGGTTCTTGTGGGAGAACAACTCCATTTGGCTCACTAACTTCACACACCATCAGGCTTCCAAGCAGCTCTCAAGGAAACTCAGTTTTCACACTCTATGCTTAGTGCCCTTTGAGTGCCTAGGACTGAAATGAAGCTTGGTGAGCATCCCACACAAACGAATGCTCCACATGCGGGTTTCACATGCCACCAACTCCACATTCACAGGCAACTTCAGCGCCACAGCCGTTTTCAGATAGCCCTCAATGCAAAGGCTCTAGACGCAAATATTGGTGTGAGAGCTAATTCAATCAAGGAAACACTACATGTTGGTGAAGAGCATATTGAAGAAGAATCAGCCGAGTGGTTCTTGTGGGAGAACAACTCCATTTGGCTCACTAACTTCACACACCATCAGGCTTCCAAGCAGCTCTCAAGGAAACTCAGTTTTCACACTCTATGCTTAGTGCCCTTTGAGTGCCTAGGACTGAAATGAAGCTTGGTGAGCATCCCACACAAACGAATGCTCCACATGCGGGTTTCACATGCCACCAACTCCACATTCACAGGCAAATTCAGCGCCACAGCCGTTTTCAGATAGCCCTCAATGCAAAGGCTCTAGACGCAAATATTGGTGTGAGAGCTAATTCAATCAAGGAAACACTGCATGTTGGTGAAGAGCATATTGAAGAAGAATCAGCCGAATGATTCTTGTGGGAGAACAACTCCGTTTAGATCACTAACTTCACACACCATCAGGCTTCCAAGCAGCTCTCAAGGAAACTCACTTTTCACACTCTATGCTTAGTGGCCTTTGAGTGCCTAGGACTGAAATGAACCTGGTAGAGCATCCCACACAAACGAATGCTCCACATGCGGGTTTCACATGCCACGTACTCCACATTCACAGGCAACTTCAGCTCCACAGCCGTTTTCAGATAGCCCTCAATGCAAAGGCTCTAGACACAAATATTGGTGTGAGAGCTAATTCAATCAAGGAAACACTGCATGTTGGTGAAGGGCATATTGAAGAAGAATCAGCCGAGTGGTTCTTGTGGGAGAACAACTCCATTTGGCTCACTAACTTCACACACCATCAGGCTTCCAAGCAGCTCTCAAGGAAACTCAGTTTTCACACTCTATGCTTAGTGCCCTTTGAGTGCCTAGGACTGAAATGAACCTGGTAGAGCATCCCACACAAACGAATGCTCCACATGCGGGTTTCACATGCCACCAACTCCACATTCACAGGCAACTTCAGCGCCACAGCCGTTTTCAGATAGCCCTCAATGCAAAGGCTCTAGACGCAAATATTGGTGTGAGAGCTAATTCAATCAAGGAAACACTGCATGTTGGTGAAGCGCATATTGAAGAAGAATCAGCCGAGTGGTTCTTGTGGGAGAACAACTCCATTTGGCTCACTAACTTCACACACCATCAGGCTTCCAAGCAGTTCTCAAGGAAACTCAGTTTTCACACTCTACGCTTAGTGCCCTTTGAGTGCCTAGGACTGAAATGAAGCTTGGTGAGCATCCCACACAAACGAATGCTCCACATGCGGGTTTCACATGCCACCAACTCCACATTCACAGGCAACTTCAGCACCAAAGCCACTTTCAGACAGCCCTCAATGCAAAGGCTCTAGACGCAAATATTGGTGTGAGAGCTAATTCAATCAAGGAAACACTGCATGTTGGTGAAGGGCATATTGAAGAAGAATCAGCCGAGTGGTTCTTGTGGGAGAACAACTCCATTTGGATCACTAACTTCACACACCATCAGGCTTCCAAGCAGCTCTCAAGGAAACTCAGTTTTCACACTCTATGCTTAGTGCCCTTTGAGTGCCTAGGACTGAAATGAAGCTTGGTGAGCATCCCACACAAACGAATGCTCCACATGCGGGTTTCACATGCCACCAACTCCACATTCACAGGCAACTTCAGCGCCATACCCGCGTTCAGATAGCCCTCAATGCAAAGGCTCTAGACGCAAATATTGGTGTGAGAGCTAATTCAATCAAGGAAACACTGCATGTTGGTGAAGGGCATACTGAAGAAGAATCAGCCGAGTGGTTCTTGTGGGAGAACAACTCCATTTGGCTCACTAACTTCACACACCATCAGGCTTCCAAGCAGCTCTCAAGGAAACTCAGTTTTCACACTCTACGCTTAGTACCCTTTGAGTGCCTAGGATTGAAATGAAGCTTGGTAAGCATCCCACACAAACGAATGCTCCACATGCGGGTTTCACATGCAACCAACTCCACATTCAAAGGCAGCTTCAGCACCAAAGCCACTTTCAGATAGCCCTCAATGCAAAGGCTCTAGACACAAATATTGGTGTGAGAGCTGATTCAATCAAGGAAACACTGCATGTTGGTGAAGGGCATATTGAAGAAGATTCAGATGAGTGGTTCTTGTGGGATAACAACTCCATTTGGCTCACTAACTTCACACACCATCAGGCTTCCAAGCAGCTCTCAAGGAAACTCAGGTTTCACACTCTATGCTTAGTGCCCTTAGAGTCAATTATCTAGGAATGAACCTGGTAGAGCCTCCCACACAAACGAATGCTCCACATGCGGGTTTCACATGCCACCAACTCCACATTCACAGGCATCTTCAGCGCCACAGCCACTTTCAGATAGCCCTCAATGCAAGGATCCAGACGCAAATATTGGTGTGAGAGCTAATTCAATCAAGGAAACACTGCATGTTGGTGAAGGGCATATTGAAGAAGAATCAGCCGAGTGGTTCTTGTGGGAGAACAACTCCATTTGGCTCACTAACTTCACACACCATCAGGCTTCCAAGCAGCTCTCAAGGAAACTCACTTTTCACACTCTATGCTTAGTGCCCGTTGAGTGCATTATCTAGGAAGGAACCTGGGAAGGCAATCCCACACAAACGAATGCTCCACATGAGTGTTTCACATGCCACCAACTCCACATTCACAGGCAACTTCAGCGCCACAGCCGTTTTTAGATTAACCCTCAATGCAAAGGCTATAGGCGCTAATATTGGTGGGAGAGCTAATTCAATCAAGGAAACACTGCATGTTGGTGAAGCGCATATTGAAGAAGAATCAGCCGAGTGGTTCTTGTGGGAGAACAACTCCATTAACCTCACTAACTTCACACACCATCAGGCTTCCAAGCAGCTCTCAAGGAAACTCATTTTTCACACTCTATTCTTAGTGCCCTTTGAGTGCCTAGGACTGAAAAGAACCTGATAGAGCATCCCACACAAACGAATGCTCCACATGCGGGTTTCACATGCCACCAACTCCACATTCACAGGCAACTTCAGCGCCACCGCCATTTTCAGATAGCCCTCAATGCAAAGGCTCTAGACGCAAATATTGGTGTGAGAGCTAATTCAATCAAGGAAACACTGCATGTTGGTGAAGGGCATACTGAAGAAGAATCAGCCGAGTGGTTCTTGTGGGAGAACAACTCCATTTGGCTCACTAACTTCACACACCATCAGGCTTGCAAGCAGCTCTCAAGGAAACTCAGTTTTCACACTCGATGCTTAGTGCCCTTTGAGTGCATTATCTAGGAATGAACCTGGTACAGCATCCCACACAAACGAATGCTCCACATGCGGGTTTCACATGCCACCAACTCCACATTCACAGGCAACTTCAGCTCCACAGCTGTTTTCAGATAGCCCTCAATGTAAAGGCTCTAGACGCAAATATTGGTGTGAGAGCTAATTCAATCAAGGAAACACTGCATGTTGGTGAAGGGCATATTGAAGAAGCATCAGCCATTTGGCTCACTAACTTCACACACCATCAGTCTTCCAAGCAGCTCTCAAAGAAACTCAGTTTTCACACTCTATGCTTAGTGATCTTTGAGTGCCTAGGATTGAAATGAAGCTTGGTGAGCATCCCACACAAACGAATGCTCCACATGTGGGTTTCACATGCCACCAACTCCACATTCACAGGCAACTTCAGCGCCACAGCCGTTTTCAGATACCCTCAATGCAAAGGCTCTAGACGCAAATATTGGTGTGAGAGCTAATTCAATCAAGGAAACACTGCATGTTGGTGAAGGGCATATTGAAGAAGAATCAGCTGAGTGGTTCTTGTGGGAGAACAACTCCATTTGGCTCACTAACTTCACACACCATCAGGCTTCCAAGCATCTCTCAAGGAAACTCAGTTTTCACACTCGATGCTTAGTGCCCTTTGAGTGCATTATCTAGGAATGAACCTGGTAGAGCATCCCACACAAACCAATGCTCCACATGCGGGTTACACATGCCACCAACTCCACATTCACAGGCAACTTCAGCGCCACAGCCGTTTTCAGATAGCCCTCAATGCAAAGTTTCCAGACGCAAATATTGGTGTGAGAGCTAATTCAATCAAGGAAACACTGCATGTTGGTGAAGGGCATATTGAAGAAGATTCAGATGAGTGGTTCTTGTGGGAGAACAACTCCATTTGGCTCACTAACTTCACACACCATCAGGCTTCCAAGCAGCTCTCAAGGAAACTCAGTTTTCGCACTCGATGCTTAGTGCCCTTTGAGTGCCTAGGACTGAAATGAAGCTTGGTGAGCATCCCACACAAACGAATGCTCCACATGCGGGTTTCACATGCCACCAACTCCACATTCACAGGCAACTTCAGCGCCACAGCCGTTTTCAGATAGCCCTCAATGCAAAGTTTCCAGACGCAAATATTGGTGTGAGAGCTAATTCAATCAAGGAAACACTGCATGTTGGTGAAGGGCATATTGAAGAAGAATCAGCCGAGTGATTCTTGTGGGAGAACAACTCCATTTGGCTCACTAATGTCACACACCATCAGGCTTCCAAGCAGCTCTCAAGGAAACTCAGTTTTCACACTCTATGCTTAGTGCCCTTTGAGTGCCTAGGACTGAAATGAAGCTTGGTGAGCATTACACACAAACGAATGCTCCACATGCGGGTTTCACATGCCACCAACTCCACATTCACAGGCAACTTCAGCGCCACAGCCGTTTTCAGATAGCCCTCAATGCAAAGGCTTTAGATCAAATATTAGTGTGAGAACTAATTCAATCAAGGAAACACTGCATGTTGGTGAAGGGCATATTGAAGAAGAATCAGCCATTTGGCTCACTAACTTCACACACCATCAGGCTTCCAAGCAGCTCTCAAGGAAACTCAGTTTTCACACTCTATGCTTAGTGCCCTTTGAGTGCCTAGGACTGAAATGAAGCTTGGTGAGCATCCCACACAAACGAATGCTCCACATGCAGGTTTCACATGCCACCAACTCCACATTCACAGACAGCTTCCTAGCCAAAGCCGTTTTCAGATAGCCCTCAATGCAAAGGCTATAGACGCAAATATTGGTGTGAGAGCTAATTCAATCAAGGAAACACTGCATGCTGGTGAAGGGCATACTGAAGAAGAATCAGCCGAGTGGTTCTTGTGGGAGAACAACTCCATTTGGCTCACTAACTTCACACACCATCAGGCTTCCAAGCAGCTCTCAAGGAAACTCAGTTTTCACACTCTATGCTTAGTGCCCTTTGAGTGCATTATCTAGCAATGAACCTGGTAGAGCATCCCACACAAACGAATGCTCCACATGCGGGTTTCACATGCCACCAACTCCACATTCACAGGCAACTTCAGCGCCACAGCCCTTTTCAGATAGCCCTCAATGCAAAGGCTCTAGACGCAAATATTGGTGTGAGAACTAATTAAATCAAGGAAACACTGCATGTTGGTGAAGGGCATATTGAAGAAGATTCAGCCATTTGGCTCACTTACTTCACACACCATCAGGCTTCCAAGCAGCTCTCAAGGAAACTCAGTTTTCACACTCTATGCTTAGTGCCCTTTGAGTGCCTAGGACTGAAATGAAGCTTGGTGAGCATCCCACACAAACGAATGCTCCACATGCGGGTTTCACATGCCACCAACTCCACATTCACAGACAACTTCAGCGCCACAGCCGTTTTCAGATAGCCCTCAATGCAAAGGCTCTAGACGCAAATATTGGTTTGAGAGCTAATTCAATCAAGGAAACACTGCATGTTGGTGAAGCGCATATTGAAGAAGAATCAGCCGAGTGGTTCTTGTGGGAGAACAACTCCATTTGGCTCACTAACTTCACACACCATCAGGCTTCCAAGCATCTCTCAAGGAAACTCAGTTTTCACACTCTATGCTTAGTGCCCTTTGAGTGCATTATCTAGGAATGAACCTGGTAGAGCATCCCACACAAACCAATGCTCCACATGCGGGTTTCACATGCCACCAACTCCACATTCACAGGCAACTTCAACGCCAAAGCCGTTTTCAGATAGCCCTCAATGCAAAGTTTCCAGACGCAAGTATTGGTGTGAGAGCTGATTCAATCAAGGAAACACTGCATGTTGGTGAAGGGCATATTGAAGAAGAATCAGATGAGTGGTTCTTGTGGGAGAACAACTCAATTTGATTCACTAACTTCACACACCACCAGGCTTCCAAGCAGCTCTCAAGGAAACTCAGTTTTCACAATTTATGCTTAGTGCCCTTTGAGTGCCTAGGACTGAAATGAACCTGATAGAGCATCCCACACAAACCAATGCTCCACATGCGGGTTTCAGATGCCACCAACCACATTCACAGGCAACTTCAGTGCCACAGCCGTTTTCAGATAGCCCTCAATGCAAAGGCTCTAGACGCAAATATTGGTGTGAGAGCTAATTCAATCAAGGAAACACTGCATGTTGGTGAAGGGCATATTGAAGAAGAATCAGCCGAGTGATTCTTGTGGGAGAACAACTCCATTTTTCTCACTAACTTCACACACCATCAGGCTTCCAAGCAGCTCTCAAGGAAACTCAGTTTTCACACTCTATGCTTAGTGCCCTTTGAGTGCATTATCTAGGAATGAACCTGGTAGAGCATCCCACACAAACCAATGCTCCACATGCGGGTTTCACATGCCACCAACTCCACATTCACAGGCAACTTCAGCGCCACAGCCGTTTTCAGATAGCCCTCAATGCAAAGGCCCTCGACGCAAATATTGGTGTGAGAGCTAATTCAATCAAGGAAACACTGCATGTTGGTGAAGGGCATATTGAAGAAGATTCAGATGAGTGGTTCTTGTGGGAGAACAACTCCATTTGGCTCACTAACTTCACACACCATCAGGCTTCCAAGCAGCTCTCAAGGAAACTCAGTTTTCGCACTCGATGCTTAGTGCCCTTTGAGTGCCTAGGACTGAAATGAACCTGGTAGAGCATCCCACACAAACGAATGCTCCACATGCGGGTTTCACATGCCACCAACTCCACATTCACAGGCAACTTCAGCGCCACAGCCGTTTTCAGATAGCCCTCAATGCAAAGGCTCTAGACGCAAATATTGGTTTGAGAGCTAATTCAATCAAGGAAACACTGCATGTTGGTGAAGGGCATATTGAAGAAGAATCAGCCGAGTGATTCTTGTGGGAGAACAACTCCATTTGGCTCACTAACGTCACACACCATCAGGCTTCCAAGCAGCTCTCAAGGAAACTCAGTTTTCACACTCTATGCTTAGTGCCCTTTGAGTGCCTAGGACTGAAATGAAGCTTGGTGAGCATCCCACACAAACGAATGCTCCACATGCGGGTTTCACATGCCACCAGCTCCACATTCACAGGAAACTTCAGCGCCACAGCCCTTTTCAGATAGCCCTCAATGCAAAGGCTCTAGATCAAATATTGGTGTGAGAACTAATTCAATCAAGGAAACACTGCATGTTGGTGAAGGGCATATTGAAGAAGAATCAGCCATTTGGCTCACTAACTTCACACACCATCAGGCTTCCAAGCAGCTCTCAAGGAAACTCAGTTTTCACACTCTATGCTTAGTGCCCTTTGAGTGCCTAGGACTGAAATGAGGCTTGGTGAGCATCCCACACACACGAATGCTCCACATGCGGGTTTCACATGCCACCAACTCCACATTCACAGACAGCTTCCTAGCCAAAGCCGTTTTCAGATAGCCCTCAATGCAAAGGCTCTAGACGCAAATATTGGTGTGAGAGCTAATTCAATCAAGGAAACACTGCATGCTGGTGAAGGGCGTACTGAAGAAGAATCAGCCGAGTGGTTCTTGTGGGAGAACAACTCCATTTGGCTCACTAACTTCACACACCATCAGGCTTCCAAGCAGCTCTCAAGGAAACTCAGTTTTCACACTCTATGCTTAGTGCCCTTTGAGTGCATTATCTAGGAATGAACCTGGTAGAGCATCCTACACAAACGAATGCTCCACATACGGGTTTCACATGCCACCAACTCCACATTCACAGGAAACTTCAGCGCCACAGCCCTTTTCAGATAGCCCTCAATACAAAGGCTCTAGACGCAAATATTGGTGTGAGAACTAATTCAATCAAGGAAACACTGCATGTTGGTGAAGGGCATATTGAAGAAGATTCAGCCATTTGGCTCACTAACTTCACACACCATCAGGCTTCCAAGCAGCTCTCAAGGAAACTCAGTTTTCACACTCTAGGCTTAGTGCCCTTTGAGTGCCTAGGACTGAAATGACGCTTGGTGAGCATCCCACACAAACGAATGCTCCACATGCGGGTTTCACATGCCACCAACTCCACATTCACAGACAACTTCAGCGCCACAGCCGTTTTCAGATAGCCCTCAATGCAAAGGCTCTAGATCAAATATTGGTGTGAGAGCTAATTCAATCAAGGAAACACTGCATGTTGGTGAAGGGCATATTGAAGAAGAATCAGCCGAGTGGTTCTTGTGGGATAACAACTCCATTTGGCTCACTAACTTCACACACCATCAGGCTTCCAAGCAGCTCTCAAGGAAACTCAGGTTTCACACTCTATGCTTAGTGCGCTTAGAGTGAATTATCTAGGAATGAACCTGGTAGAGCCTCCCACACAAACGAATGCTCCACATGCGGGTTTCACATGCCACCAACTCCACATTCACAGGCAACTTCAGCGCCACAGCCGTTTTCAGATAGCCCTCAATGCAAGTATCCAGACGCAAATATTGGTGTGAGAGCTAATTCAATCAAGGAAACACTGCATGTTGGTGAAGGGCATATTGAAGAAGAATCAGCCGAGTGGTTCTTGTGGGAGAACAACTCCATTTGGCTCACTAACTTCACACACCATCAGGCTTCCAAGCAGCTCTCAAGGAAACTCACTTTTCACACTCTATGCTTAGTGCCCGTTGAGTGCATTATCTAGGAAGGAACCTGGGAAGGCAATCCCACACAAACGAATGCTCCATATGAGTGTTTCACATGCCACCAACTCCACATTCACAGGCAACTTCAGCGCCACAGCCGTTTTTAGATTAACCCTCAATGCAAAGGCTATAGGCGCTAATATTGGTGGGAGAGCTAATTCAATCAAGGAAACACTGCATGTTGGTGAAGCGCATATTGAAGAAGAATCAGCCGAGTGGTTCTTGTGGGAGAACAACTCCATTTGGCTCACTAACTTCACACACCATCAGGCTTCCAAGCATCTCTCAAGGAAACTCATTTTTCACACTCTATTCTTAGTGCCCTTTGAGTGCCTAGGACTGAAATGAACCTGGTAGAGCATCCCACACAAACGAATGCTCCACATGCGGGTTTCACATGCCACCAACTGCACATTCGCAGGCAACTTCAGCGCCACAGCCGTTTTTAGATTAACCCTCAATGCAAAGGCTCTAGAGACAAATAGGGGTGTGAGAGCTAATTCAATCAAGGAAACACTGCATGTTGGTGAAGAGCATACTGGAGAAGAATCAGCCGAGTGGTTCTTGTGGGAGAACAACTCCATTTGGCTCACTAACTTCACACACCATCAGGCTTCCAAGCAGCTCTCAAGGAAACTCAGTTTTCACACTCCATGCTTAGTGCCCTTTGAGTGCCTAGGACTGAAATGAACCTGGTAGAGCATCCCACACAAACGAATGCTCCACATGCGGGTTTCACATGCCACCAACTCCACATTCACAGGCAACTTCAGCGTCACAGCCGTTTTCAGATAGCCCTCAATGCAAAGGCTCTAGACGCAAATATTGGTGGGAGAGCTAATTCAATCAAGGAAACACTGCATGTTGGTGAAGGGCATACTGAAGAAGAATCAGCAGAGTGGTTCTTGTGGGAGAACAACTCCATTTGCCTCACTAACTTCACACACCATCAGGCTTGCAAGCAGCTCTCAAGGAAACTCAGTTTTCACACTCGATGCTTAGTGCCCTTTGAGTGCATTATCTAGGAATGAACCTGGTAGAGCATCCCACACAAACGAATGCTCCACATGCGGGTTTCACATGCCACCAACTCCACATTCACAGGCAACTTCAGCTCCACAGCTGTTTTCAGATAGCCCTCAATGCAAAGGCTCTAGACGCAAATATTGGTGTGAGAGCTAATTCAATCAAGGAAACACTGCATGTTGGTGAAGGGCATATTGAAGAAGATTCAGCCATTTGGCTCACTAACTTCACACACCATCAGGCTTCCAAGCAGCTCTCAAGGAAACTCAGTTTTCACACTCTATGCTTAGTGCCCTTTGAGTGCCTAGGACTGAAATGAACCTGATAGAGCATCCCACACAAACGAATGCTCCACATGCGGGTTTCACATGCCACCAACCACATTCACAGGCAACGTCAGCCTCACAGATGTTTTCCGATATCAATCAATGCAAAGGCTCTAGACGAAAATATTGGTGTGAGAGCTAATTCAATCAAGGAAACACTGCATGTTGGTGAAGGGCATATTGAAGAAGAATCAGCCGAGTGATTCTTGTGGGAGAACAACTCCATTTGGCTCACTAACTTCACACACCATCAGGCTTCCAAGCAGCTCTCAAGGAAACTCAGTTTTCACACTCTATGCTTAGTGCCCTTTGAGTGCCTAGGACTGAAATGAAGCTTGGTGAGCATCCCACACAAACGAATGCTCCACATGCGGGTTTCACATGCCACCAACTCCACATTCACAGGCAACTTCAGCGCCACAGCCGTTTTCAGATAGCCCTCAATTAAAGGCTCTAGACGCAAATATTGTTGGGAGAGCTAATTCAATCAAGGAAACACTGCATGTTGGTGAAGGGCATACTGAAGAAGAATCAGCCGAGTGGTTCTTGTGGGAGAACAACTCCATTTGGCTCACTAACTTCACACACCATCAGGCTTGCAAGCAGCTCTCAAGGAAACTCAGTTTTCACACTCGATGCTTAGTGCCCTTTGAGTGCATTATCTAGGAATGAACCTGGTAGAGCATCCCACACAAACGAATGCTCCACATGCGGGTTTCACATGCCACCAACTCCACATTCACAGGCAACTTCAGCGCCACAGCCGTTTTCAGATAGCCCTCAATGCAAAGGCCCTCGACGCAAATATTGGTGTGAGAGCTAATTCAATCAAGGAAACACTGCATGTTGGTGAAGGGCATATTGAAGAAGATTCAGATGAGTGGTTCTTGTGGGAGAACAACTCCATTTGGCTCACTAACTTCACACACCATCAGGCTTCCAAGCAGCTCTCAAGGAAACTCAGTTTTCGCACTCGATGCTTAGTGCCCTTTGAGTGCCTAGGACTGAAATGAACCTGGTAGAGCATCCCACACAAACGAATGCTCCACATGCGGGTTTCACATGCCACCAACTCCACATTCACAGGCAACTTCAGCGCCACAGCCGTTTTCAGATAGCCCTCAATGCAAAGGCTCTAGACGCAAATATTGGTTTGAGAGCTAATTCAATCAAGGAAACACTGCATGTTGGTGAAGGGCATATTGAAGAAGAATCAGCCGAGTGATTCTTGTGGGAGAACAACTCCATTTGGCTCACTAACGTCACACACCATCAGGCTTCCAAGCAGCTCTCAAGGAAACTCAGTTTTCACACTCTATGCTTAGTGCCCTTTGAGTGCCTAGGACTGAAATGAAGCTTGGTGAGCATCCCACACAAACGAATGCTCCACATGCGGGTTTCACATGCCACCAACTCCACATTCACAGGAAACTTCAGCGCCACAGCCCTTTTCAGATAGCCCTCAATGCAAAGGCTCTAGATCAAATATTGGTGTGAGAACTAATTCAATCAAGGAAACACTGCATGTTGGTGAAGGGCATATTGAAGAAGAATCAGCCATTTGGCTCACTAACTTCACACACCATCAGGCTTCCAAGCAGCTCTCAAGGAAACTCAGTTTTCACACTCTATGCTTAGTGCCCTTTGAGTGCCTAGGACTGAAATGAGGCTTGGTGAGCATCCCACACACACGAATGCTCCACATGCGGGTTTCACATGCCACCAACTCCACATTCACAGACAGCTTCCTAGCCAAAGCCGTTTTCAGATAGCCCTCAATGCAAAGGCTCTAGACGCAAATATTGGTGTGAGAGCTAATTCAATCAAGGAAACACTGCATGCTGGTGAAGGGCGTACTGAAGAAGAATCAGCCGAGTGGTTCTTGTGGGAGAACAACTCCATTTGGCTCACTAACTTCACACACCATCAGGCTTCCAAGCAGCTCTCAAGGAAACTCAGTTTTCACACTCTATGCTTAGTGCCCTTTGAGTGCATTATCTAGGAATGAACCTGGTAGAGCATCCTACACAAACGAATGCTCCACATACGGGTTTCACATGCCACCAACTCCACATTCACAGGAAACTTCAGCGCCACAGCCCTTTTCAGATAGCCCTCAATACAAAGGCTCTAGACGCAAATATTGGTGTGAGAACTAATTCAATCAAGGAAACACTGCATGTTGGTGAAGGGCATATTGAAGAAGATTCAGCCATTTGGCTCACTAACTTCACACACCATCAGGCTTCCAAGCAGCTCTCAAGGAAACTCAGTTTTCACACTCTAGGCTTAGTGCCCTTTGAGTGCCTAGGACTGAAATGAAGCTTGGTGAGCATTCCACACAAACGAATGCTCCACATGCGGGTTTCACATGCCACCAACTCCACATTCACAGACAACTTCAGCGCCACAGCCGTTTTCAGATAGCCCTCAATGCAAAGGCTCTAGATCAAATATTGGTGTGAGAGCTAATTCAATCATGGAAACACTGCATGTTGGTGAAGGGCATATTGAAGAAGAATCAGCCGAGTGGTTCTTGTGGGATAACAACTCCATTTGGCTCACTAACTTCACACACCATCAGGCTTCCAAGCAGCTCTCAAGGAAACTCAGGTTTCACACTCTATGCTTAGTGCGCTTAGAGTGAATTATCTAGGAATGAACCTGGTAGAGCCTCCCACACAAACGAATGCTCCACATGCGGGTTTCACATGCCACCAACTCCACATTCACAGGCAACTTCAGCGCCACAGCCGTTTTCAGATAGCCCTCAATGCAAGTATCCAGACGCAAATATTGGTGTGAGAGCTAATTCAATCAAGGAAACACTGCATGTTGGTGAAGGGCATATTGAAGAAGAATCAGCCGAGTGGTTCTTGTGGGAGAACAACTCCATTTGGCTCACTAACTTCACACACCATCAGGCTTCCAAGCAGCTCTCAAGGAAACTCACTTTTCACACTCTATGCTTAGTGCCCGTTGAGTGCATTATCTAGGAAGGAACCTGGGAAGGCAATCCCACACAAACGAATGCTCCATATGAGTGTTTCACATGCCACCAACTCCACATTCACAGGCAACTTCAGCGCCACAGCCGTTTTTAGATTAACCCTCAATGCAAAGGCTATAGGCGCTAATATTGGTGGGAGAGCTAATTCAATCAAGGAAACACTGCATGTTGGTGAAGCGCATATTGAAGAAGAATCAGCCGAGTGGTTCTTGTGGGAGAACAACTCCATTTGGCTCACTAACTTCACACACCATCAGGCTTCCAAGCATCTCTCAAGGAAACTCATTTTTCACACTCTATTCTTAGTGCCCTTTGAGTGCCTAGGACTGAAATGAACCTGGTAGAGCATCCCACACAAACGAATGCTCCACATGCGGGTTTCACATGCCACCAACTGCACATTCGCAGGCAACTTCAGCGCCACAGCCGTTTTTAGATTAACCCTCAATGCAAAGGCTCTAGAGACAAATAGGGGTGTGAGAGCTAATTCAATCAAGGAAACACTGCATGTTGGTGAAGGGCATACTGGAGAAGAATCAGCCGAGTGGTTCTTGTGGGAGAACAACTCCATTTGGCTCACTAACTTCACACACCATCAGGCTTCCAAGCAGCTCTCAAGGAAACTCAGTTTTCACACTCCATGCTTAGTGCCCTTTGAGTGCCTAGGACTGAAATGAACCTGGTAGAGCATCCCACACAAACGAATGCTCCACATGCGGGTTTCACATGCCACCAACTCCACATTCACAGGCAACTTCAGCGTCACAGCCGTTTTCAGATAGCCCTCAATGCAAAGGCTCTAGACGCAAATATTGGTGGGAGAGCTAATTCAAGGAAACACTGCATGTTGGTGAAGGGCATACTGAAGAAGAATCAGCAGAGTGGTTCTTGTGGGAGAACAACTCCATTTGCCTCACTAACTTCACACACCATCAGGCTTGCAAGCAGAGCTCTCAAGGAAACTCAGTTTTCACACTCGATGCTTAGTGCCCTTTGAGTGCATGAACCTGGTAGAGCATCCCACACCAAACGAATGCTCCACATGCGGGTTTCACATGCCACCAACTCCACATCACAGGCAACTTCAGCTCCACAGCTGTTTTCAGATAGCCCTCAATGCAAAGGCTCTAGACGCAAATATTGGTGTGAGAGCTAATTCAATCAAGGAAACACTGCATGTTGGTGAAGGGCATATTGAAGAAGATTCAGCCATTTGGCTCACTAACTTCACACACCATCAGGCTTCCAAGCAGCTCTCAAGGAAACTCAGTTTTCACACTCGATGCTTAGTGCCCTTTGAGTGCCTAGGACTGAAATGAACCTGATAGAGCATCCCACACAAACGAATGCTCCACATGCGGGTTTCACATGCCACCAACCACATTCACAGGCAACGTCAGCCTCACAGATGTTTTCCGATATCCCTCAATGCAAAGGCTCTAGACGAAAATATTGGTGTGAGAGCTAATTCAATCAAGGAAACACTGCATGTTGGTGAAGGGCATATTGAAGAAGAATCAGCCGAGTGATTCTTGTGGGAGAACAACTCCATTTGGCTCACTAACTTCACACACCATCAGGCTTCCAAGCAGCTCTCAAGGAAACTCAGTTTTCACACTCTATGCTTAGTGCCCTTTGAGTGCCTAGGACTGAAATGAAGCTTGGTGAGCATCCCACACAAACGAATGCTCCACATGCGGGTTTCACATGCCACCAACTCCACATTCACAGGCAACTTCAGCGCCACAGCCGTTTTCAGATAGCCCTCAATTAAAGGCTCTAGACGCAAATATTGTTGGGAGAGCTAATTCAATCAAGGAAACACTGCATGTTGGTGAAGGGCATACTGAAGAAGAATCAGCCGAGTGGTTCTTGTGGGAGAACAACTCCATTTGGCTCACTAACTTCACACACCATCAGGCTTGCAAGCAGCTCTCAAGGAAACTCAGTTTTCACACTCGATGCTTAGTGCCCTTTGAGTGCATTATCTAGGAATGAACCTGGTAGAGCATCCCACACAAACGAATGCTCCACATGCGGGTTTCACATGCCACCAACTCCACATTCACAGGCAACTTCAGCGCCACAGCCCTTTTCAGATAGCCCTCAATGCAAAGGCTCTAGACGCAAATATTGGTGTGAGAGCTAATTCAATCAAGGAAACACTGCATGTTGGTGAAGGGCATATTGAAGAAGCATCAGCCATTTGGCTCACTAACTTCACACACCATCAGTCTTCCAAGCAGCTCTCAAAGGAACTCAGTTTTCACACTCTATGCTTAGTGCCCTTTGAGTGCCTAGGACTGAAATGAAGCTTGGTGAGCATCCCACACAAACGAATGCTCCACATGTGGGTTTCACATGCCACCAACTCCACATTCACAGGCAACTTCAGCGCCACAGCCGTTTTCAGATAGCCCTCAATGCAAAGGCTCTAGACGCAAATATTGGTGTGAGAGCTAATTCAATCAAGGAAACACTGCATGTTGGTGAAGGGCATATTGAAGAAGAATCAGCTGAGTGGTTCTTGTGGCATAACAACTCCATTTGGCTCACTAACTTCACACACCATCAGGCTTCCAAGCAGCTCTCAAGGAAACTCAGTTTTCACACTCTATGCTTAGTGCCCTTTGAGTGCATTATCTAGGAATGAACCTGGTAGAGCATCCCACACAAACCAATGCTCCACATGCGGGTTTCACATGCCACCAACTCCACATTCACAGGCAACTTCAGCGCCAAAGCCGTTTCAGATAGCCCTCAATGCAAAGTTTCCAGACGCAAATATTGGTGTGAGAGCTAATTCAATCACGGAAACACTGCATGTTGGTGAAGGGCATATTGAAGAAGATTCAGATGAGTGGTTCTTGTGGGAGAACAACTCCATTTGGCTCACTAACTTCACACACCATCAGGCTTCCAAGCAGCTCTCAAGGAAACTCAGTTTTCGCACTCGATGCTTAGTGCCCTTTGAGTGCCTAGGACTGAAATGAACCTGGTAGAGCATCCCACACAAACCAATGCTCCACATGCGGGTTTCACATGCCACCAACTCCACATTCACAGGCAACTTCAGCGCCAAAGCCGTTTTCAGATAGCCCTCAATGCAAAGTTTCCAGACGCAAATATTGGTGTGAGAGCTAATTCAATCACGGAAACACTGCATGTTGGTGAAGGGCATATTGAAGAAGATTCAGATGAGTGGTTCTTGTGGGAGAACAACTCCATTTGGCTCACTAACTTCACACACCA
>NW_026699343.1:0-34194 GCF_030435755.1 Ochotona princeps | reverse complement strand
GATGCTCACCATCTTCATTTCAGTCCTAGGTACTCAAAGGACACTAAGCATAGAGTGTGAAAACTGAGTTTCCTTGAGAGCTGCCTGGAAGCCTGATGGTGTGTGAAGTTAGTGAGCCAAATGGAGTTGTTCTCCCACAAGAACCACTCGGCTGATCCTTCTTCAATATGCCCTTCACCAACATGCAGTGTTTCCTTGATTGAATTAGCTCTCACACCAATATTTGCGTCTAGAGCCTTTGCATTGAGAGCTATCTGAAAATGGCTGTGGCGCTGAAGTTGCCTGTGAATGTGGAGTTGGTGGCATGTGAAACTCGCATGTGGAGCATTCGTTTGTGTGGGATGCTCTACCATCTTCATTTCAGTCCTAGGCACTCAAAGGGCACTAAGCATAGAGTGTGAAAACTGAGTTTCCTTGAGAGCTGCTTGGAAGCCTGATGGTGTGTGAAGTTAGTGAGCCAAATGGAGTTGTTCTCCCACAAGAACCACTCGGCTGATCCTTCTTCAATATGCCCTTCACCAACATGCAGTGTTTCCTTGATTGAATTAGCTCTCACACCAATATTTGCGTCTAGAGCCTTTGCATTGAGGGCTATCTGAAAACGGCTGTGGCGCTGAAGTTGCCTGTGAATGTGGAGTTGGTGGCATGTGAAACCCGCATGTGGAGCATTCGTTATTGTGGGATGCTCTCCTAGATTCATTCCTAGATAATGCACTCAAAGGGCACTAAGCATAGAGTGTGAAAAATGAGTTTCCTTGAGAGCTGCTTGGAAGCCTGATGGTGTGTGAAGTTCGTGAGCCAAATGGAGTTGTTCTCCCACAAGAACCACTCGGCTGATCCTTCTTCAATATGCCCTTCACCAACATGCAGTGTTTCCTTGATTGAATTAGCTCTCACACCAATATTTGCGTCTAGAGCCTTTGCATTGAGGGCTATCTGAAAACGGCTGTGGCGCTGAAGTTGCCTGTGAATATGGAGTTGGTGGCATGTGAAACCCGCATGTGGAGCATTCGTTTGTGTGGGATGCTCTACCAGGTTCATTCCTAGATAATGCACTTAAAGGGCACTAAGCATAGAGTGTGAAAACTGAGTTTCCTTGAGAGCTGCTTGGAAGCCTGATGGTGTGTGAAGTTAGTGAGCCAAATGGAGTTGTTCTCCCACAAGAACCACTCGGCTGATCCTTCTTCAATATGCCCATTCACCAACATGCAGTGTTTCCTTGATTGAATTAGCTCTCACACCAATATTTGCGTCTAGAGCCTTTGCATTGAGGCTATCTGAAAACGGCTGTGGCGCTGAAGTTGCCTGTGAATGTGGAGTTGGTGGCATGTGAAACCCTCATGTGGAGCATTCGTTTGTGTGGGATGCTCACCATCTTCATTTCAGTCCTAGGTACTCAAAGGACACTAAGCATAGAGTGTGAAAACTGAGTTTCCTTGAGAGCTGCTTGGAAGCCTGATGGTGTGTGAAGTTAGTGGGCCAAATGGAGTTGTTCTCCCACAAGAACCACTCGGCTGATGCTTCTTCAATATGCCCTTCACCAACATGCAGTGTTTCCTTGATTGAATTAGCTCTCACACCAATATTTGCGTCTAGAGCCTTTGCATTGAGGGCTATCTGAAAACGGCTGTGGCGCTGAAGTTGCCTGACAATGTGGAGTTGGTGGCATGTGAATCCCGCATGTGGAGCATTCGTTTGTGTGGGATGCTCACCATCTTCATTTCAGTCCTAGGTACTCAAAGGACACTAAGCATAGAGTGTGAAAACTGAGTTTCTTTGAGAGCTGCATGGAAGCCTGATGGTGTGTGGAGTTAGTGAGCCAAATGGAGTTGTTCTCCCACAAGAACCACTCGGCTGATCCTTCTTCAATATGCCCTTCACCAACATGCAGTGTTTCCTTGATTGAATTAGCTCTCACACCAATATTTGCGTCTAGATGCTTTGCATTGAGGGCTATCTGAAAATGGCTGTGGCGCTGAAGTTGCCTGTGAATGTGGAGTTGGTGGCATGTGAAACCCGCATGTGGAGCTTTCGTTTGTGTGGGATGCTCACCATCTTCATTTCAGTCCTAGGTATTCAAAGGACACTAAGCATAGAGTGTGAAAACTGAGTTTCCTTGAGAGCTGCCTGGAAGCCTGATGGTGTGTGAAGTTAGTGAGCCAAATGGGAGTTGTTCTCCCACAAGAACCACTCGGCTGATCCTTCTTCAATATGCCCTTCACCAACATGCAGTGTTTCCTTGATTGAATTAGCTCTCACACCAATATTTGCGTCTAGAGCCTTTGCATTGAGAGCTATCTGAAATGGCTGTGGCGCTGAAGTTGCCTGTGAATGTGGAGTTGGTGGCATGTGAAACCCGCATGTGGAGCATTCGTTATTGTGGATGCTCTCCTAGATTCATTCCTAGATAATGCACTCAAAGGGCACTAAGCATAGAGTGTGAAAAATGAGTTTCCTTGAGAGCTGCTTGGAAGCCTGATGGTGTGTGAAGTTCGTGAGCCAAATGGAGTTGTTCTCCCACAAGAACCACTCGGCTGATCCTTCTTCAATATGCCCTTCACCAACATGCAGTGTTTCCTTGATTGAATTAGCTCTCACACCAATATTTGCGTCTAGAGCCTTTGCATTGAGGGCTATCTGAAAACGGCTGTGGCGCTGAAGTTGCCTGTGAATATGGAGTTGGTGGCATGTGAAACCCGCATGTGGAGCATTCGTTTGTGTGGGATGCTCTACCAGGTTCATTCCTAGATAATGCACTTAAAGGGCACTAAGCATAGAGTGTGAAAACTGAGTTTCCTTGAGAGCTGCTTGGAAGCCTGATGGTGTGTGAAGTTAGTGAGCCAAATGGAGTTGTTCTCCCACAAGAACCTCTCGGCTGATCCTTCTTCAATATGCCCTTCACCAACATGCAGTGTTTCCTTGATTGAATTAGCTCTCACACCAATATTTGCGTCTAGAGCCTTTGCATTGAGGGCTATCTGAAAACGGCTGTGGCGCTGAAGTTGCCTGTGAATGTGGAGTTGGTGGCATGTGAAACTCGCATGTGGAGCATTCGTTTGTGTGGGATGCTCACCATCTTCATTTCAGTCCTAGGTACTCAAAGGACACTAAGCATAGAGTGTGAAAACTGAGTTTCCTTGAGAGCTGCTTGGAAGCCTGATGGTGTGTGAAGTTAGTGGGCCAAATGGAGTTGTTCTCCCACAAGAACCACTCGGCTGATGCTTCTTCAATATGCCCTTCACCAACATGCAGTGTTTCCTTGATTGAATTAGCTCTCACACCAATATTTGCGTCTAGAGCCTTTGCATTGAGGGCTATCTGAAAACGGCTGTGGCGCTGAAGTTGCCTGTGAATGTGGAGTTGGTGGCATGTGAAACCCGCATGTGGAGCATTCGTTTGTGTGGGAGGCTCTACCAGGTTCATTCCTAGATAATGCACTCAAAGGGCACTAAGCATAGAGTGTGAAAACTGAGTTTCCTTGAGAGCTGCTTGGAAGCCTGATGGTGTGTGAAGTTAGTGAGCCAAATGGAGTTGTTCTCCCACAAGAACCACTCGCTGATGCTTCTTCAATATGCCCTTCACCAACATGTTTTGTTTCCTTGATTAAATTAGCTCTCACACCAATATTTGCGTCTAGAGCCTTTGCATTGAGGGCTATCTGAAAACGGCTGTGGCGCTGAAGTTGCCTGTGAATGTGGAGTTGGTGGCATGTGAAACCCGCATGTGGAGCATTCGTTTGTGTGGGATGCTCTACCAGGTTCATTCCTAGATAATGCACTCAAAGGGCACTAAGCATAAAGTGTGAAAAATGAGTTTCATTGAGAGCTGCTTGGAAG
The DNA here is from genome assembly GCF_030435755.1 of Ochotona princeps. NCBI lineage: Eukaryota > Metazoa > Chordata > Mammalia > Lagomorpha > Ochotonidae > Ochotona > Ochotona princeps. Next base: position 30,358 of record NW_026699343.1, on the reverse strand, counting down.
CCTGATGGTGTGTGACGTTAGTGAGCCAAATGGAGTTGTTCTCCCACAAGAAGCACTCGGCTGATGCTTCTTCAATATGCCCTTCACCAACATGCAGTGTTTCCTTGATTGAATTAGCTCTCACACCAATATTTGCGTCTAGAGCCTTTGCATTGAGGGCTATCTGAAAACGGCTGTGGCGCTGAAGTTGCCTGTGAATGTGGAGTTGGTGGCATGTGAAACCCGCATGTGGAGCATTCGTTATTGTGGGATGCTCTCCTAGATTCATTCCTAGATAATGCACTCAAAGGGCACTAAGCATAGAGTGTGAAAATGAGTTTCCTTGAGAGCTGCTTGGAAGCCTAATGGTGTGTGAAGTTCGTGAGCCAAATGGAGTTGTTCTCCCACAAGAACCACTCGGCTGATCCTTCTTCAATATGCCCTTCACCAACATGCAGTGTTTCCTTGATTGAATTAGCTCTCACACCAATATTTGCGTCTAGAGCCTTTGCATGAGGGCTATCTGAAAACGGCTGTGGCGCTGAAGTTGCCTGTGAATATGGAGTTGGTGGCATGTGAAACCCGCATGTGGAGCATTCGTTTCTGTGGGATGCTCTACCAGGTTCATTCCTAGATAATGCACTTAAAGGGCACTAAGCATAGAGTGTGAAAACTGAGTTTCCTTGAGAGCTGCTTGGAAGCCTGATGGTGTGTGAAGTTAGTGAGCCAAATGGAGTTGTTCTCCCACAAGAACCACTCGGCTGATCCTTCTTCAATATGCCCTTCACCAACATGCAGTGTTTCCTTGATTGAATTAGCTCTCACACCAATATTTGCGTCTAGAGCCTTTGCATTGAGGGCTATCTGAAAACGGCTGTGGCGCTGAAGTTGCCTGTGAATGTGGAGTTGGTGGCATGTAAAAACCTCATGTGGAGCATTCGTTTGTGTGGGATGCTCACCATCTTCATTTCAGTCCTAGGTACTCAAAGGACACTAAGCATAGAGTGTGAAAACTGAGTTTCCTTGAGAGCTGCTTGGAAGCCTGATGGTGTGTGAAGTTAGTGAGCCAAATGGAGTTGTTCTCCCACAAGAACCACTCGGCTGATCCTTCTTCAATATGCCCTTCACCAACATGCAGTGTTTCCTTGATTGAATTAGCTCTCACACCAATATTTGCGTCTAGAGCCTTTGCATTGAGGGCTATCTGAAAACGGCTGTGGCGCTGAAGTTGCCTGTGAATGTGGAGTTGGTGGCATGTGAAACCCGCATGTGGAGCATTCGTTTGTGTGGGAGGCTCTACCAGGTTCATTCCTAGATAATGCACTCAAAGGGCACTAAGCATAGAGTGTGAAAACTGAGTTTCCTTGAGAGCTGCTTGTAAGCCTGATGGTGTGTGAAGTTAGTGAGCCAAATGGAGTTGTTCTCCCACAAGAACCACTCGGCTGATCCTTCTTCAATATGCCCTTCAGCAACATGCAGTGTTTCCTTGATTGAATTAGCTCTCACACCAATATTTGCGTCTAGAGCCTTTGCATTGAGGGCTATCTGAAAATGGCTGTGGCGCTGAAGTTGCCTGTGAATGTGGAGTTGGTGGCATGTGAAACCCGCATGTGGAGCATTCGTTTGTGTGGGATTCTCTACCAGGTTCATTCCTAGATAATGCAGTGAAAGGGCACTAAGCATAGAGTGTGAAAACTGAGTTTCCTTGAGAGCTGCTTGGAAGCCTGATGGTGTGTGAAGTTAGTGAGCCAAATGGAGTTGTTCTCCCACAAGAACCACTCGGCTGATCCTTCTTCAATATGCCTTTCACCAACATGCAGTGTTTCCTTGATTGAATTAGCTCTCACACCAATATTTGCGTCTAGAGCCTTTGCATTGAGGGCTATCTGAAAACGGCTGTGGCGCTGAAGTTGCCTGTGAATGTGGAGTTGGTGGCATGTGAAACTCGCATGTGGAGCATTCGTTTGTGTGGGATGCTCTACCATCTTCATTTCAGTCCTAGGCACTCAAAGGGCACTAAGCATAGAGTGTGAAAACTGAGTTTCCTTGAGAGCTGCTTGGAAGCCTGATGGTGTGTGAAGTTAGTGAGCCAAATGGAGTTGTTCTCCCACAAGAACCACTCGGCTGATCCTTCTTCAATATGCCCTTCACCAACATGCAGTGTTTCCTTGATTGAATTAGCTCTCACACCAATATTTGCGTCTAGAGCTTTTGCATTGAGGGCTATCTGAAAACGGCTGTGGCGCTGAAGTTGCCTGACAATGTGGAGTTGGTGGCATGTGAAACCCGCATGTGGAGCATTCGTTATTGTGGGATGCTCTCCTAGATTCATTCCTAGATAATGCACTCAAAGGGCACTAAGCATAGAGTGTGAAAAATGAGTTTCCTTGAGAGCTGCTTGGAAGCCTGATGGTGTGTGAAGTTCGTGAGCCAAATGGAGTTGTTCTCCCACAAGAACCACTCGGCTGATCCTTCTTCAATATGCCCTTCACCAACATGCAGTGTTTCCTTGATTGAATTAGCTCTCACACCAATATTTGCGTCTAGAGCCTTTGCATTGAGGGCTATCTGAAAACGGCTGTGGCGCTGAAGTTGCCTGTGAATGTGGAGTTGGTGGCATGTGAAACCCTCATGTGGAGCATTCGTTTGTGTGGGATGCTCACCATCTTCATTTCAGTCCTAGGTACTCAAAGGACACTAAGCATAGAGTGTGAAAACTGAGTTTCCTTGAGAGCTGCTTGGAAGCCTGATGGTGTGTGAAGTTAGTGGGCCAAATGGAGTTGTTCTCCCACAAGAACCACTCGGCTGATCCTTCTTCAATATGCCCTTCACCAACATGCAGTGTTTCCTTGATTGAATTAGCTCTCACACCAATATTTGCGTCTAGAGCCTTTGCATTGAGGGCTATCTGAAAACGGCTGTGGCGCTGAAGTTGCCTGACAATGTGGAGTTGGTGGCATGTGAATCCCGCATGTGGAGCATTCGTTTGTGTGGGATGCTCACCATCTTCATTTCAGTCCTAGGTACTCAAAGGACACTAAGCATAGAGTGTGAAAACTGAGTTTCCTTGAGAGCTGCTTGGAAGCCTGATGGTGTGTGAAGTTAGTGAGCCAAATGGAGTTGTTCTCCCACAAGAACCACTCGGCTGATGCTTCTTCAATATGCCCTTCACCAACATGTTGTGTTTCCTTGATTAAATTAGCTCTCACACCAATATTTGCGTCTAGAGCCTTTGCATTGAGGGCTATCTGAAAACGGCTGTGGCGCTGAAGTTGCCTGTGAATGTGGAGTTGGTGGCATGTGAAACCCGCATGTGGAGCATTCGTTTGTGTGGGATGCTCTACCAGGTTCATTCCTAGATAATGCACTCAAAGGGCACTAAGCATAAAGTGTGAAAACTGAGTTTCCTTGAGAGCTGCCTGGAAGCCTGATGGTGTGTGGAGTTAGTGAGCCAAATGGAGTTGTTCTCCCACAAGAACCACTCGGCTGATCCTTCTTCACTATGCCCTTCACCAACATGCAGTGTTTCCTTGATTGAATTAGCTCTCACACCAATATTTGCGTCTAGAGCCTTTGCATTGAGGGCTATCTGAAAACGGCTGTGGCGCTGAAGTTGCCTGTGAATGTGGAGTTGGTGGCATGTGAAACCCGCATGTGGAGCATTCGTTTGTGTGGGATTCTCTACCAGGTTCATTCCTAGATAATGCAGTGAAAGGGCACTAAGCATAGAGTGTGAAAACTGAGTTTCCTTGAGAGCTGCTTGGAAGCCTGATGGTGTGTGAAGTTAGTGAGCCAAATGGAGTTGTTCTCCCACAAGAACCACTCGGCTGATCCTTCTTCAATATGCCTTTCACCAACATGCAGTGTTTCCTTGATTGAATTAGCTCTCACACCAATATTTGCGTCTAGAGCCTTTGCATTGAGGGCTATCTGAAAACGGCTGTGGCGCTGAAGTTGCCTGTGAATGTGGAGTTGGTGGCATGTGAAACTCGCATGTGGAGCATTCGTTTGTGTGGGATGCTCTACCATCTTCATTTCAGTCCTAGGCACTCAAAGGGCACTAAGCATAGAGTGTGAAAACTGAGTTTCCTTGAGAGCTGCTTGGAAGCCTGATGGTGTGTGAAGTTAGTGAGCCAAATGGAGTTGTTCTCCCACAAGAACCACTCGGCTGATCCTTCTTCAATATGCCCTTCACCAACATGCAGTGTTTCCTTGATTGAATTAGCTCTCACACCAATATTTGCGTCTAGAGCTTTTGCATTGAGGGCTATCTGAAAACGGCTGTGGCGCTGAAGTTGCCTGACAATGTGGAGTTGGTGGCATGTGAAACCCGCATGTGGAGCATTCGTTTGTGTGGGATGCTCTCCTAGATTCATTCCTAGATAATGCACTCAAAGGGCACTAAGCATAGAGTGTGAAAAATGAGTTTCCTTGAGAGCTGCTTGGAAGCCTGATGGTGTGTGAAGTTCGTGAGCCAAATGGAGTTGTTCTCCCACAAGAACCACTCGGCTGATCCTTCTTCAATATGCCCTTCACCAACATGCAGTGTTTCCTTGATTGAATTAGCTCTCACACCAATATTTGCGTCTAGAGCCTTTGCATTGAGGGCTATCTGAAAACGGCTGTGGCGCTGAAGTTGCCTGTGAATGTGGAGTTGGTGGCATGTGAAACCCTCATGTGGAGCATTCGTTTGTGTGGGATGCTCACCATCTTCATTTCAGTCCTAGGTACTCAAAGGACACTAAGCATAGAGTGTGAAAACTGAGTTTCCTTGAGAGCTGCTTGGAAGCCTGATGGTGTGTGAAGTTAGTGGGCCAAATGGAGTTGTTCTCCCACAAGAACCACTCGGCTGATGCTTCTTCAATATGCCCTTCACCAACATGCAGTGTTTCCTTGATTGAATTAGCTCTCACACCAATATTTGCGTCTAGAGCCTTTGCATTGAGGGCTATCTGAAAACGGCTGTGGCGCTGAAGTTGCCTGACAATGTGGAGTTGGTGGCATGTGAATCCCGCATGTGGAGCATTCGTTTGTGTGGGATGCTCACCATCTTCATTTCAGTGCTAGGTACTCAAAGGACACTAAGCATAGAGTGTGAAAACTGAGTTTCCTTGAGAGCTGCTTGGAAGCCTGATGGTGTGTGAAGTTAGTGAGCCAAATGGAGTTGTTCTCCCACAAGAACCACTCGGCTGATGCTTCTTCAATATGCCCTTCACCAACATGTTGTGTTTCCTTGATTAAATTAGCTCTCACACCAATATTTGCGTCTAGAGCCTTTGCATTGAGGGCTATCTGAAAACGGCTGTGGCGCTGAAGTTGCCTGTGAATGTGGAGTTGGTGGCATGTGAAACCCGCATGTGGAGCATTCGTTTGTGTGGGATGCTCTACCAGGTTCATTCCTAGATAATGCACTCAAAGGGCACTAAGCATAAAGTGTGAAAACTGAGTTTCCTTGAGAGCTGCCTGGAAGCCTGATGGTGTGTGGAGTTAGTGAGCCAAATGGAGTTGTTCTCCCACAAGAACCACTCGGCTGATCCTTCTTCACTATGCCCTTCACCAACATGCAGTGTTTCCTTGATTGAATTAGCTCTCACACCAATATTTGCGTCTAGAGCCTTTGCATTGAGGGCTATCTGAAAACGGCTGTGGCGCTGAAGTTGCCTGTGAATGTGGAGTTGGTGGCATGTGAAACCCGCATGTGGAGCATTCGTTTGTGTGGGATGCTCACCATCTTCATTTCAGTCCTAGGTATTCAAAGGACACTAAGCAGAGAGTGTGAAAACTGAGTTTCCTTGAGAGCTGCTTGGAAGCCTGATGGTGTGTGAAGTTAGTGAGCCAAATGGAGTTGTTCTCCCACAAGAACCACTCGGCTGATCCTTCTTCAATATGCCCTTCACCAACATGCAGTGTTTCCTTGATTGAATTAGCTCTCACACCAATATTTGCGTCTAGAGCCTTTGCATTGAGAGCTATCTGAAAATGGCTGTGGCGCTGAAGTTGCCTGTGAATGTGGAGTTGGTGGCATGTGAAACTCGCATGTGGAGCATTCGTTTGTGTGGGATGCTCTACCATCTTCATTTCAGTCCTAGGCACTCAAAGGGCACTAAGCATAGAGTGTGAAAACTGAGTTTCCTTGAGAGCTGCTTGGAAGCCTGATGGTGTGTGAAGTTAGTGAGCCAAATGGAGTTGTTCTCCCACAAGAACCACTCGGCTGATCCTTCTTCAATATGCCCTTCACCAACATGCAGTGTTTCCTTGATTGAATTAGCTCTCACACCAATATTTGCGTCTAGAGCCTTTGCATTGAGGGCTATCTGAAAACGGCTGTGGCGCTGAAGTTGCCTGTGAATGTGGAGTTGGTGGCATGTAAAAACCTCATGTGGAGCATTCGTTTGTGTGGGATGCTCACCATCTTCATTTCAGTCCTAGGTACTCAAAGGACACTAAGCATAGAGTGTGAAAACTGAGTTTCCTTGAGAGCTGCTTGGAAGCCTGATGGTGTGTGAAGTTAGTGAGCCAAATGGAGTTGTTCTCCCACAAGAACCACTCGGCTGATCCTTCTTCAATATGCCCTTCACCAACATGCAGTGTTTCCTTGATTGAATTAGCTCTCACACCAATATTTGCGTCTAGAGCCTTTGCATTGAGGGCTATCTGAAAATGGCTGTGGCGCTGAAGTTGCCTGTGAATGTGGAGTTTGTGGCATGTGAAACCCGCATGTGGAGCATTCGTTTGTGTGGGATGCTCTACCAGGTTCATTCCTAGATAATGCAGTGAAAGGGCACTAAGCATAGAGTGTGAAAAATGAGTTTCCTTGAGAGCTGCTTGGAAGCCTGATGGTGTGTGAAGTTAGTGAGCCAAATGGAGTTGTTCTCCCACAAGAACCACTCGGCTGATCCTTCTTCAATATGCCTTTCACCAACATGCAGTGTTTCCTTGATTGAATTAGCTCTCACACCAATATTTGCGTCTAGAGCCTTTGCATTGAGGGCTATCTGAAAATGGCTGTGGCGCTGAAGTTGCCTGTGAATGTGGAGTTGGTGGCATGTGAAACTCGCATGTGGAGCATTCGTTTGTGTGGGATGCTCTACCATCTTCATTTCAGTCCTAGGCACTCAAAGGGCACTAAGCATAGAGTGTGAAAACTGAGTTTCCTTGAGAGCTGCTTGGAAGCCTGATGGTGTGTGAAGTTAGTGAGCCAAATGGAGTTGTTCTCCCACAAGAACCACTCGGCTGATCCTTCTTCAATATGCCCTTCACCAACATGCAGTGTTTCCTTGATTGAATTAGCTCTCACACCAATATTTGCGTCTAGAGCCTTTGCATTGAGGGCTATCTGAAAACGGCTGTGGCGCTGAAGTTGCCTGACAATGTGGAGTTGGTGGCATGTGAAACCCGCATGTGGAGCATTCGTTATTGTGGGATGCTCTCCTAGATTCATTCCTAGATAATGCACTCAAAGGGCACTAAGCATAGAGTGTGAAAAATGAGTTTCCTTGAGAGCTGCTTGGAAGCCTGATGGTGTGTGAAGTTCGTGAGCCAAATGGAGTTGTTCTCCCACAAGAACCACTCGGCTGATCCTTCTTCAATATGCCCTTCAGCAACATGCAGTGTTTCCTTGATTGAATTAGCTCTCACACCAATATTTGCGTCTAGAGCCTTTGCATTGAGGGCTATCTGAAAATGGCTGTGGCGCTGAAGTTGCCTGTGAATGTGGAGTTGGTGGCATGTGAAACCCGCATGTGGAGCATTCGTTTGTGTGGGATGCTCTACCAGGTTCATTCCTAGATAATGCAGTGAAAGGGCACTAAGCATAGAGTGTGAAAAATGAGTTTCCTTGAGAGCTGCTTGGAAGCCTGATGGTGTGTGAAGTTAGTGAGCCAAATGGAGTTGTTCTCCCACAAGAACCACTCGGCTGATCCTTCTTCAATATGCCTTTCACCAACATGCAGTGTTTCCTTGATTGAATTAGCTCTCACACCAATATTTGCGTCTAGAGCCTTTGCATTGAGGGCTATCTGAAAATGGCTGTGGCGCTGAAGTTGCCTGACAATGTGGAGTTGGTGGCATGTGAATCCCGCATGTGGAGCATTCGTTTGTGTGGGATGCTCACCATCTTCATTTCAGTCCTAGGTACTCAAAGGACACTAAGCATAGAGTGTGAAAACTGAGTTTCCTTGAGAGCTGCTTGGAAGCCTGATGCTGTGTGAAGTTAGTGAGCCAAATGGAGTTGTTCTCCCACAAGAACCACTCGGCTGATGCTTCTTCAATATGCCCTTCAGCAACATGCAGTGTTTCCTTGATTGAATTAGCTCTCACACCAATATTTGCGTCTAGAGCCTTTGCATTGAGGGCTATCTGAAAACGGCTGTGGCGCTGAAGTTGCCTGACAATGTGGAGTTGGTGGCATGTGAAACCCGCATGTGGAGCATTCGTTATTGTGGGATGCTCTCCTAGATTCATTCCTAGATAATGCACTCAAAGGGCACTAAGCATAGAGTGTGAAAAATGAGTTTCCTTGAGAGCTGCTTGGAAGCCTGATGGTGTGTGAAGTTCGTGAGCCAAATGGAGTTGTTCTCCCACAAGAACCACTCGGCTGATCCTTCTTCAATATGCCCTTCAGCAACATGCAGTGTTTCCTTGATTGAATTAGCTCTCACACCAATATTTGCGTCTAGAGCCTTTGCATTGAGGGCTATCTGAAAATGGCTGTGGCGCTGAAGTTGCCTGTGAATGTGGAGTTGGTGGCATGTGAAACCCGCATGTGGAGCATTCGTTTGTGTGGGATGCTCTACCAGGTTCATTCCTAGATAATGCAGTGAAAGGGCACTAAGCATAGAGTGTGAAAAATGAGTTTCCTTGAGAGCTGCTTGGAAGCCTGATGGTGTGTGAAGTTAGTGAGCCAAATGGAGTTGTTCTCCCACAAGAACCACTCGGCTGATCCTTCTTCAATATGCCTTTCACCAACATGCAGTGTTTCCTTGATTGAATTAGCTCTCACACCAATATTTGCGTCTAGAGCCTTTGCATTGAGGGCTATCTGAAAATGGCTGTGGCGCTGAAGTTGCCTGTGAATGTGGAGTTGGTGGCATGTGAAACTCGCATGTGGAGCATTCGTTTGTGTGGGATGCTCTACCATCTTCATTTCAGTCCTAGGCACTCAAAGGGCACTAAGCATAGAGTGTGAAAACTGAGTTTCCTTGAGAGCTGCTTGGAAGCCTGATGGTGTGTGAAGTTAGTGAGCCAAATGGAGTTGTTCTCCCACAAGAACCACTCGGCTGATCCTTCTTCAATATGCCCTTCACCAACATGCAGTGTTTCCTTGATTGAATTAGCTCTCACACCAATATTTGCGTCTAGAGCTTTTGCATTGAGGGCTATCTGAAAACGGCTGTGGCGCTGAAGTTGCCTGACAATGTGGAGTTGGTGGCATGTGAAACCCGCATGTGGAGCATTCGTTATTGTGGGATGCTCTCCTAGATTCATTCCTAGATAATGCACTCAAAGGGCACTAAGCATAGAGTGTGAAAAATGAGTTTCCTTGAGAGCTGCTTGGAAGCCTGATGGTGTGTGAAGTTCGTGAGCCAAATGGAGTTGTTCTCCCACAAGAACCACTCGGCTGATCCTTCTTAAATATGCCCTTCACCAACATGCAGTGTTTCCTTGATTGAATTAGCTCTCACACCAATATTTGCGTCTAGAGCCTTTGCATTGAGGGCTATCTGAAAACGGCTGTGGCGCTGAAGTTGCCTGTGAATGTCGAGTTGGTGGCATGTGAAACCCTCATGTGGAGCATTCGTTTGTGTGGGATGCTCACCATCTTCATTTCAGTCCTAGGTACTCAAAGGACACTAAGCATAGAGTGTGAAAACTGAGTTTCCTTGAGAGCTGCTTGGAAGCCTGATGGTGTGTGAAGTTAGTGGGCCAAATGGAGTTGTTCTCCCACAAGAACCACTCGGCTGATGCTTCTTCAATATGCCCTTCACCAACATGCAGTGTTTCCTTGATTGAATTAGCTCTCACACCAATATTTGCGTCTAGAGCCTTTGCATTGAGGGCTATCTGAAAACGGCTGTGGCGCTGAAGTTGCCTGACAATGTGGAGTTGGTGGCATGTGAATCCCGCATGTGGAGCATTCGTTTGTGTGGGATGCTCACCATCTTCATTTCAGTCCTAGGTACTCAAAGGACACTAAGCATAGAGTGTGAAAACTGAGTTTCCTTGAGAGCTGCTTGGAAGCCTGATGGTGTGTGAAGTTAGTGAGCCAAATGGAGTTGTTCTCCCACAAGAACCACTCGGCTGATGCTTCTTCAATATGCCCTTCACCAACATGTTGTGTTTCCTTGATTAAATTAGCTCTCACACCAATATTTGCGTCTAGAGCCTTTGCATTGAGGGCTATCTGAAAACGGCTGTGGCGCTGAAGTTGCCTGTGAATGTGGAGTTGGTGGCATGTGAAACCCGCATGTGGAGCATTCGTTTGTGTGGGATGCTCTACCAGGTTCATTCCTAGATAATGCACTCAAAGGGCACTAAGCATAAAGTGTGAAAACTGAGTTTCCTTGAGAGCTGCCTGGAAGCCTGATGGTGTGTGGAGTGAGTGAGCCAAATGGAGTTGTTCTCCCACAAGAACCACTCGGCTGATCCTTCTTCAATATGCCCTTCACCAACATGCAGTGTTTCCTTGATTGAATTAGCTCTCACACCAATATTTGCGTCTAGAGCCTTTGCATTGAGGGCTATCTGAAAACGGCTGTGGCGCTGAAGTTGCCTGTGAATGTGGAGTTGGTGGCATGTGAAACCCGCATGTGGAGCATTCGTTTGTGTGGGATGCTCACCATCTTCATTTCAGTCCTAGGTATTCAAAGGACACTAAGCATAGAGTGTGAAAAATGAGTTTCCTTGAGAGCTGCCTGGAAGCCTGATGGTGTGTGAAGTTAGTGAGCCAAATGGAGTTGTTCTCCCACAAGAACCACTCGGCTGATCCTTCTTCAATATGCCCTTCACCAACATGCAGTGTTTCCTTGATTGAATTAGCTCTCACACCAATATTTGCGTCTAGAGCCTTTGCATTGAGAGCTATCTGAAAATGGCTGTGGCGCTGAAGTTGCCTGTGAATGTGGAGTTGGTGGCATGTGAAACTCGCATGTGGAGCATTCGTTTGTGTGGGATGCTCTACCATCTTCATTTCAGTCCTAGGTACTCAAAGGGCACTAAGCATAGAGTGTGAAAACTGAGTTTCCTTGAGAGCTGCTTGGAAGCCTGATGGTGTGTGAAGTTAGTGAGCCAAATGGAGTTGTTCTCCCACAAGAACCACTCGGCTGATCCTTCTTCAATATGCCCTTCACCAACATGCAGTGTTTCCTTGATTGAATTAGCTCTCACACCAATATTTGCGTCTAGAGCTTTTGCATTGAGGGCTATCTGAAAACGGCTGTGGCGCTGAAGTTGCCTGACAATGTGGAGTTGGTGGCATGTGAAACCCGCATGTGGAGCATTCGTTATTGTGGGATGCTCTCCTAGATTCATTCCTAGATAATGCACTCAAAGGGCACTAAGCATAGAGTGTGAAAAATGAGTTTCCTTGAGAGCTGCTTGGAAGCCTGATGGTGTGTGAAGTTCGTGAGCCAAATGGAGTTGTTCTCCCACAAGAACCACTCGGCTGATCCTTCTTCAATATGCCCTTCACCAACATGCAGTGTTTCCTTGATTGAATTAGCTCTCACACCAATATTTGCGTCTAGAGCCTTTGCATTGAGGGCTATCTGAAAACGGCTGTGGCGCTGAAGTTGCCTGTGAATATGGAGTTGGTGGCATGTGAAACCCGCATGTGGAGCATTCGTTTGTGTGGGATGCTCTACCAGGTTCATTCCTAGATAATGCACTTAAAGGGCACTAAGCATAGAGTGTGAAAACTGAGTTTCCTTGAGAGCTGCTTGGAAGCCTGATGGTGTGTGAAGTTAGTGAGCCAAATGGAGTTGTTCTCCCACAAGAACCACTCGGCTGATCCTTCTTCAATATGCCCTTCAGCAACATGCAGTGTTTCCTTGATTGAATTAGCTCTCACACCAATATTTGCGTCTAGAGCCTTTGCATTGAGGGCTATCTGAAAACGGCTGTGGCGCTGAAGTTGCCTGTGAATGTGGAGTTGGTGGCATGTGAAACCCGCATGTGGAGCATTCGTTTGTGTGGGATGCTCACCATCTTCATTTCAGTCCTAGGTACTCAAAGGACACTAAGCATAGAGTGTGAAAACTGAGTTTCCTTGAGAGCTGCTTGGAAGCCTGATGGTGTGTGAAGTTAGTGGGCCAAATGGAGTTGTTCTCCCACAAGAACCACTCGGCTGATGCTTCTTCAATATGCCCTTCACCAACATGCAGTGTTTCCTTGATTGAATTAGCTCTCACACCAATATTTGCGTCTAGAGCCTTTGCATTGAGGGCTATCTGAAAACGGCTGTGGCGCTGAAGTTGCCTGTGAATGTGGAGTTGGTGACATGTGAAACCCGCATGTGGAGCATTCGTTTGTGTGGGAGGCTCTACCAGGTTCATTCCTAGATAATGCACTCAAAGGGCACTAAGCATAGAGTGTGAAAACTGAGTTTCCTTGAGAGCTGCTTGGAAGCCTGATGGTGTGTGAAGTTAGTGAGCCAAATGGAGTTGTTCTCCCACAAGAACCACTCGGCTGATGCTTCTTCAATATGCCCTTCACCAACATGCAGTGTTTCCTTGATTGAATTAGCTCTCACACCAATATTTGCGTCTAGAGCCTTTGCATTGAGGGCTATCTGAAAACGGCTGTGGCGCTGAAGTTGCCTGTGAATGTGGAGTTGGTGGCATGTGAAACCCGCATGTGGAGCATTCGTTATTGTGGGATGCTCTCCTAGATTCATTCCTAGATAATGCACTCAAAGGGCACTAAGCATAGAGTGTGAAAAATGAGTTTCCTTGAGAGCTGCTTGGAAGCCTGATGGTGTGTGAAGTTCGTGAGCCAAATGGAGTTGTTCTCCCATAAGAACCACTCGGCTGATCCTTCTTCAATATGCCCTTCACCAACATGCAGTGTTTCCTTGATTGAATTAGCTCTCACACCAATATTTGCGTCTAGAGCCTTTGCATTGAGGGCTATCTGAAAACGGCTGTGGTGCTGAAGTTGCCTGTGAATATGGAGTTGGTGGCATGTGAAACCCGCATGTGGAGCATTCGTTTGTGTGGGATGCTCTACCAGGTTCATTCCTAGATAATGCACTTAAAGGGCACTAAGCATAGAGTGTGAAAACTGAGTTTCCTTGAGAGCTGCTTGGAAGCCTGATGGTGTGTGAAGTTAGTGAGCCAAATGGAGTTGTTCTCCCACAAGAACCACTCGGCTGATCCTTCTTCAATATGCCCTTCACCAACATGCAGTGTTTCCTTGATTGAATTAGCTCTCACACCAATATTTGCGTCTAGAGCCTTTGCATTGAGGGCTATCTGAAAACGGCTGTGGCGCTGAAGTTGCCTGTGAATGTGGAGTTGGTGGCATGTGAAAACCTCATGTGGAGCATTCGTTTGTGTGGGATGCTCACCATCTTCATTTCAGTCCTAGGTACTCAAAGGACACTAAGCATAGAGTGTGAAAACTGAGTTTCCTTGAGAGCTGCTTGGAAGCCTGATGCTGTGTGAAGTTAGTGAGCCAAATGGAGTTGTTCTCCCACAAGAACCACTCGGCTGATGCTTCTTCAATATGCCCTTCACCAACATGCAGTGTTTCCTTGATTGAATTAGCTCTCACACCAATATTTGCGTCTAGAGCCTTTGCATTGAGGGCTATCTGAAAACGGCTGTGGCGCTGAAGTTGCCTGTGAATGTGGAGTTGGTGGCATGTGAAACCCGCATGTGGAGCATTCGTTTGTGTGGGAGGCTCTACCAGGTTCATTCCTAGATAATGCAGTCAAAGGGCACTAAGCATAGAGTGTGAAAACTGAGTTTCCTTGAGAGCTGCTTGGAAGCCTGATTGTGTGTGAAGTTAGTGAGCCAAATGGAGTTGTTCTCCCACAAGAACCACTCGGCTGATGCTTCTTCAATATGCCTTTCAGCAACATGCAGTGTTTCCTTGATTGAATTAGCTCTCACACCAATATTTGCGTCTAGAGCCTTTGCATACAGGGCTATCTGAAAACGGCTGTGGCGTTGAAGTTGCCTGTGAATGTGGAGTTGGTGGCATGTGAAACCCGCATGTGGAGCATTCGTTTGTGTGGGATGCTCACCATCTTCATTTCAGTCCTAGGTACTCAAAGGACACTAAACATAGAGTGTGAAAACTGAGTTTCCTTGAGAGCTGCTTGGAAGCCTGATGGTGTGTGAAGTTAGTGAGCCAAATGGAGTTGTTCTCCCACAAGAACCACTCGGCTGATCCTTCTTCAATATGCCCTTCATCAACATGCAGTGTTTCCTTGATTGAATTAGCTCTCACACCAATATTTGCGTCTAGAGCCTTTGCATTGAGGGCTATCTGAAAACGGCTGTGGCGCTGAAGTTGCCTGTGAATGTGGAGTTGGTGGCATGTGAAACCCGCATGTGGAGCATTCGTTTGTGTGGGAGGCTCTACCAGGTTCATTCCTAGATAATGCAGTCAAAGGGCAATAAGCCTAAAGTGTGAAAACTGAGTTTCCTTGAGAGCTGCTTGGAAGCCTGATGCTGTGTGAAGTTAGTGAGCCAAATGGAGTTGTTCTCCCACAAGAACCACTCGGCTGATGCTTCTTCAATATGCCCTTCACCAACATGCAGTGTTTCCTTGATTGAATTAGCTCTCACACCAATATTTGCGTCTAGAGCCTTTGCATAGAGGGCTATCTGAAAACGGCTGTGGCGTTGAAGTTGCCTGTGAATGTGGAGTTGGTGGCATGTGAAACCCGCATGTGGAGCATTCGTTTGTGTGGGATGCTCACCATCTTCATTTCAGTCCTAGGTACTCAAAGGACACTAAGCATAGAGTGTGAAAACTGAGTTTCCTTGAGAGCTGCTTGGAAGCCTGATGGTGTGTGAAGTTAGTGAGCCAAATGGAGTTGTTCTCCCACAAGAACCACTCGGCTGATCCTTCTTCAATATGCCCTTCAGCAATATGCAGTTTTTCCTTGATTGAATTAGCTCTCACACCAATATTTGCGTCTAGAGTCTTTGCATTGAGGGCTATCTGAAAATGGCTGTGGCGCTGAAGTTGCCTGTGAATGTGGAGTTGGTGGCATGTGAAACCCGCATGTGGAGCATTCGTTATTGTGGGATGCTCTCCTCGATTCATTCTTAGATAATGCACTCAAAGGGCACTAATCATAGAGTGTGAAAACTGAGTTTCCTTGAGAGCTGCTTGGAAGCCTGATGGTGTGTGAAGTTAGTGAGCCAAATGGAGTTGTTCTCCCACAAGAACCACTCGGCTGATCCTTCTTCAATATGCCCTTCACCAACATGCAGTGTTTCCTTGATTGAATTAGCTCTCACACCAATATTTGCGTCTAGAGCCTTTGCATTGAGGGCTATCTGAAAACGGCTGTGGCGCTGAAGTTGCCTGCGAATGTGGAGTTGGTGGCATGTGAAACCCGCATGTGGAGCATTCGTTTGTGTGGGATGATCTACCAGGTTCATTCCTAGATAATGCACTCAAAGGACACTAAGCATAGAGTGTGAAAACTGAGTTTCCTTGAGAGCTGCTTGGAAGCCAGATGGTGTGTGAAGTTAGTGAGCCAAATGGAGTTGTTCTCCCACAAGAACCACTCGGCTGATCCTTCTTCAATATGCCCTTCACCAACATGCAGTGTTTCCTTGATTGAATTAGCTCTCACACCAATATTTGCGTCTAGAGCCTTTGCATAGAGGGCTATCTGAAAACGGCTGTGGCGTTGAAGTTGCCTGTGAATGTGGAGTTGGTGGCATGTGAAACTCGCATGTGGAGCATTCGTTTGTGTGGGATGCTCTACCAGCTTCATTTCAGTCCTAGGCACTCAAAGGGCACTAAGCATAGAGTGTGAAAACTGAGTTTCCTTGAGAGCTGCTTGGAAGCCTGATGGTGTGTGAAGTTAGTGAGCCAAATGGAGTTGTTCTCCCACAAGAACCACTCGGCTGATCCTTCTTCAATATGCCCTTCAGCAACATGCAGTGTTTCCTTGATTGAATTAGCTCTCACACCAATATTTGCGTCTAGAGCCTTTGCATTGAGGGCTATCTGAAAATGGCTGTGGCACTGAAGTTGCCTGTGAATGTGGAGTTGGTGGCATGTGAAACCCGCATGTGGTGCATTCGTTTGTGTGGGATGCTCACCAAGGTTCATTTCAGTCCTAGGCACTCAAAGGGCACTAAGCATAGAGTTTGAAAACTGAGTTTCCTTGAGAGCTGCTTGGAAGCCTGATGGTGTGTGAAGTTAGTGAGCCAAATGGAGTTGTTCTCCCACAAGAACCACTCGGCTGATCCTTCTTCAATATGCCCTTCAGCAACATGCAGTGTTTCCTTGATTGAATTAGCTCTCACACCAATATTTGCGTCTAGAGCCTTTGCATTGAGGGCTATCTGAAAACGGCTGTGGCGCTGAAGTTGCCTGTGAATGTGGAGTTGGTGGCATGTGAAACCCGCATGTGGAGCATTCGTTATTGTGGGATGCTCTCCTAGATTCATTCCTAGATAATGCACTCAAAGGGCACTAAGCATAGAGTGTGAAAACTGAGTTTCCTTGAGAGCTGCTTGGAAGCCTGATTGTGTGTGAAGTTAGTGAGCCAAATGGAGTTGTTCTCCCACAAGAACCACTCGGCTGATCCTTCTTCAATATGCCCTTCAGCAACATGCAGTGTTTCCTTGATTGAATTAGCTCTCACACCAATATTTGCGTCTAGAGCCTTTGCATTGAGGGCTATCTGAAAACGGCTGTGGCGCTGAAGTTGCCTGACAATGTGGAGTTGGTGGCATGTGAATCCCGCATGTGGAGCATTCGTTTGTGTGGGATGCTCACCATCTTCATTTCAGTCCTAGGTACTCAAAGGACACTAAGCATAGAGTGTGAAAACTGAGTTTCCTTGAGAGCTGCTTGGAAGCCTGATGGTGTGTGAAGTTAGTGAGCCAAATGGAGTTGTTCTCCCACAAGAACCACTCGGCTGATGCTTCTTCAATATGCCCTTCACCAACATGCAGTGTTTCCATGCCTGTGAATGTGGAGTTGGTGACATGTGAAACTCGCATGTGGAGCATTCGTTTGTGTGGGATGCTCTACCAGCTTCATTTCAGTCCTAGGCACTCAAAGGGCACTAAGCATAGAGTGTGAAAACTGAGTTTCCTTGAGAGCTGCTTGGAAGCCTGATGGTGTGTGAAGTTAGTGAGCCAAATGGAGTTGTTCTCCCACAAGAACCACTCGGCTGATCCTTCTTCAATATGCCCTTCACCAACATGCAGTGTTTCCTTGATTGAATTAGCTCTCACACCAATATTTGCGTCTAGAGCTTTTGCATTGAGGGCTATCTGAAAACGGCTGTGGCGCTGAAGTTGCCTGACAATGTGGAGTTGGTGGCATGTGAATCCCGCATGTGGAGCATTCGTTTGTGTGGGATGCTCTCCCAGGTTCATTCCTAGATAATGCACTCAAAGGGCACTAAGCATAGAGTGTGAAAACTGAGTTTCCTTGAGAGCTGCTTGGAAGCCTGATGGTGTGTGAAGTTAGTGAGCCAAATGGAGTTGTTCTCCCACAAGAACCACTCGGCTGATCCTTCTTCAATATGCCCTTCACCAACATGCAGTGTTTCCTTGATTGAATTAGCTCTCACACGAATATTTGCGTCTAGAGCCTTTGCATTGAGGGCTATCTGAAAACGGCTGTGGCGCTGAAGTTGCCTGTGAATGTGGAGTTGGTGGCATGTGAAACCCGCATGTGGAGCATTCGTTTGTGTGGGATGCTCACCAAGCTTCATTTCAGTAATAGGCACTCAAAGGGCACTAAGCATAGAGTGTGAAAACTGAGTTTCCTTGAGAGCTGCTTGGAAGCCTGATGGTGTGTGAAGTTAGTGAGCCAAATAGAGTTGTTCTCCCACAAGAACCACTCGGCTGATGCTTCTTCAATATGCCCTTCACCAACATGCAGTGTTTCCTTGATTGAATTAGCTCTCACACCAATTTTTGCGTCTAGAGCCTTTGCATTGAGGGCTATCTGAAAACGGCTGTGGCGCTGAAGTTGCCTGTGAATGTGGAGTTGGTGGCATGTGAATCCCGCATGTGGAGCATTCGTTTGTGTGGGATGCTCTCCCAGGTTCATTCCTAGATAATGCACTCAAAGGGCACTAAGCATAGAGTGTGAAAACTGAGTTTCCTTGAGAGCTGCTTGGAAGCCTGATGGTGTGTGAAGTTAGTGAGCCAAATGGAGTTGTTCTCCTACAAGAACCACTCGGCTGATCCTTCTTAAATATGCCGTTCAGCAATATGCAGTGTTTCCTTGATTGAATTAGCTCTCACACCAATATTTGCGTCTAGAGCCTTTGCATTGAGGGCTATCTGAAAATGGCTGTGGCGCTGAAGTTGCCTGAGAATGTGGAGTTGGTGGCATGTGAATCCCGCATGTGGAGCATTCGTTTGTGTGGGATGCTCTCCCAGGTTCATTCCTAGATAATGCACTCAAAGGGCACTAAGCATAGAGTGTGAAAACTGAGTTTCCTTGAGAGCTGCTTGGAAGCCTGATGGTGTGTGAAGTTAGTGAGCCAAATGGAGTTGTTCTCCCACAAGAACCACTCGGCTGATGCTTCTTCAATATGCCCTTCACCAACATGCAGTGTTTCCTTGATTGAATTAGCTCTCACACCAATATTTGCGTCTAGAGCCTTTGCATAGAGGGCTATCTGAAAACGGCTGTGGCGTTGAAGTTGCCTGTGAATGTGGAGTTGGTGGCATGTGAAACCCTCATGTGGAGCATTCGTTTGTGTGGGATGCTCTACCAGCTTCATTTCAGTACTAGGCACTCAAAGGGCACTAAGCATAGAGTGTGAAAACTGAGTTTCCTTGAGAGCTGCTTGGAAGCCTGATGGTGTGTGAAGTTAGTGAGCCAAATGGAGTTGTTCTCCCACAAGAACCACTCGGCTGATCCTTCTTCAATATGCCCTTCAGCAACATGCAGTGTTTCCTTGATTGAATTAGCTCTCACACCAATATTTGCGTCTAGAGCCTTTGCATTGAGGGCTATCTGAAAATGGCTGTGGCACTGAAGTTGCCTGTGAATGTGGAGTTGGTGGCATGTGAAACCCGCATGTGGTGCATTCGTTTGTGTGGGATGCTCACCAAGGTTCATTTCAGTCCTAGGCACTCAAAGGGCACTAAGCATAGAGTTTGAAAACTGAGTTTCCTTGAGAGCTGCTTGGAAGCCTGATGGTGTGTGAAGTTAGTGAGCCAAATGGAGTTGTTCTCCCACAAGAACCACTCGGCTGATCCTTCTTCAATATGCCCTTCAGCAACATGCAGTGTTTCCTTGATTGAATTAGCTCTCACACCAATATTTGCGTCTAGAGCCTTTGCATTGAGGGCTATCTGAAAACGGCTGTGGCGCTGAAGTTGCCTGTGAATGTGGAGTTGGTGGCATGTGAAACCCGCATGTGGAGCATTCGTTATTGTGGGATGCTCTCCTAGATTCATTCCTAGATAATGCACTCAAAGGGCACTAAGCATAGAGTGTGAAAACTGAGTTTCCTTGAGAGCTGCTTGGAAGCCTGATTGTGTGTGAAGTTAGTGAGCCAAATGGAGTTGTTCTCCCACAAGAACCACTCGGCTGATCCTTCTTCAATATGCCCTTCAGCAACATGCAGTGTTTCCTTGATTGAATTAGCTCTCACACCAATATTTGCGTCTAGAGCCTTTGCATTGAGGGCTATCTGAAAACGGCTGTGGCGCTGAAGTTGCCTGACAATGTGGAGTTGGTGGCATGTGAATCCCGCATGTGGAGCATTCGTTTGTGTGGGATGCTCACCATCTTCATTTCAGTCCTAGGTACTCAAAGGACACTAAGCATAGAGTGTGAAAACTGAGTTTCCTTGAGAGCTGCTTGGAAGCCTGATGGTGTGTGAAGTTAGTGAGCCAAATGGAGTTGTTCTCCCACAAGAACCACTCGGCTGATGCTTCTTCAATATGTCCTTCACCAACATGCAGTGTTTCCATGCCTGTGAATGTGGAGTTGGTTGCTTGTGAAACTCGCATGTGGAGCATTCGTTTGTGTGGGATGCTCTACCAGCTTCATTTCAGTCCTAGGCACTCAAAGGGCACTAAGCATAGAGTGTGAAAACTGAGTTTCCTTGAGAGCTGCTTGGAAGCCTGATGGTGTGTGAAGTTAGTGAGCCAAATGGAGTTGTTCTCCCACAAGAACCACTCGGCTGATCCTTCTTCAATATGCCCTTCACCAACATGCAGTGTTTCCTTGATTGAATTAGCTCTCACACCAATATTTGCGTCTAGAGCTTTTGCATTGAGGGCTATCTGAAAACGGCTGTGGCGCTGAAGTTGCCTGACAATGTGGAGTTGGTGGCATGTGAATCCCGCATGTGGAGCATTCGTTTGTGTGGGATGCTCTCCCAGGTTCATTCCTAGATAATGCACTCAAAGGGCACTAAGCATAGAGTGTGAAAACTGAGTTTCCTTGAGAGCTGCTTGGAAGCCTGATGGTGTGTGAAGTTAGTGAGCCAAATGGAGTTGTTCTCCCACAAGAACCACTCGGCTGATCCTTCTTAAATATGCCCTTCACCAACATGCAGTGTTTCCTTGATTGAATTAGCTCTCACACCAATATTTGCGTCTAGAGCCTTTGCATTGAGGGCTATCTGAAAACGGCTGTGTTGCTGAAGTTGCCTGTGAATGTGGAGTTGGTGGCATGTGAATCCCGCATGTGGAGCATTCGTTTGTGTGGGATGCTCTCCCAGGTTCATTCCTAGATAATGCACTCAAAGGGCACTAAGCATAGAGTGTGAAAACTGAGTTTCCTTGAGAGCTGCTTGGAAGCCTGATGGTGTGTGAAGTTAGTGAGCCAAATGGAGTTGTTCTCCCACAAGAACCACTCGGCTGATCCTTCTTAAATATGCCGTTCAGCAATATGCAGTGTTTCCTTGATTGAATTAGCTCTCACACCAATATTTGCGTCTAGAGCCTTTGCATTGAGGGCTATCTGAAAATGGCTGTGGCGCTGAAGTTGCCTGAGAATGTGGAGTTGGTGGCATGTGAATCCCTCATGTGGAGCATTCGTTTGTGTGGGATGCTCTCCCAGGTTCATTCCTAGATAATGCACTCAAAGGGCACTAAGCATAGAGTGTGAAAACTGAGTTTCCTTGAGAGCTGCTTGGAAGCCTGATGGTGTGTGAAGTTAGTGAGCCAAATGGAGTTGTTCTCCCACAAGAACCACTCGGCTGATCCTTCTTCAATATGCCCTTCACCAACATGCAGTGTTTCCTTGATTGAATTAGCTCTCACACGAATATTTGCGTCTAGAGCCTTTGCATTGAGGGCTATCTGAAAACGGCTGTGGCGCTGAAGTTGCCTGTGAATGTGGAGTTGGTGGCATGTGAAACCCGCATGTGGAGCATTCGTTTGTGTGGGATGCTCACCAAGCTTCATTTCAGTCCTAGGCACTCAAAGGGCACTAAGCATAGAGTGTGAAAACTGAGTTTCCTTGAGAGCTGCTTGGAAGCCTGATGGTGTGTGAAGTTAGTGAGCCAAATGGAGTTGTTCTCCCACAAGAACCACTCGGCTGATCCTTCTTCAATATGCCCTTCACCAACATGCAGTGTTTCCTTGATTGAATTAGCTCTCACACCAATATTTGCGTCTAGAGCCTTTGCATTGAGGGCTATCTGAAAATGGCTGTGGCGCTGAAGTTGCCTGTGAATGTGGAGTTGGTGGCATGTGAAACCCACATGTGGTGCATTCGTTTGTGTGGGATGCTCACCAAGCTTCATTTCAGTCCTAGGCACTCAAAGGGCACTAAGCATAGAGTGTGAAAACTGAGTTTCCTTGAGAGCTGCTTGGAAGCCTGATGGTGTGTGAAGTTAGTGAGCCAAATGGAGTTGTTCTCCCACAAGAACCACTCGGCTGATCCTTCTTCAATATGCCCTTCATCAACATGCAGTGTTTCCTTGATTGAATTAGCTCTCACACCAATATTTGCGTCTAGAGCCTTTGCATTGAGGGCTATCTGAAAACGGCTGTGGCGCTGAAGTTGCCTGTGAATGTGGAGTTGGTGGCATGTGAAACCGTCATGTGGAACATTCGTTTGTGTGGGATGCTCACCATCTTCATTTCAGTCCTAGGTACTCAAAGGACACTAAGCATAGAGTGTGAAAACTGAGTTTCCTTGAGAGCTGCTTGGAAGCCTGATGGTGTGTGAAGTTAGTGAGCCAAATGGAGTTGTTCTCCCACAAGAACCACTCGGCTGATCCTTCTTCAATATGCCCTTCACCAACATGCAGTGTTTCCTTGATTGAATTAGCTCTCACACCAATATTTGCGTCTAGAGCCTTTGCATTGAGGGCTATCTGAAAACGGCTGTGGCGCTGAAGTTGCCTGCGAATGTGGAGTTGGTGGCATGTGAAACCCGCGTGTGGAGCATTCGTTTGTGTGGGATGCTCTACCAGATTCATTCCTAGATAATGCACTCAAGGGGCACTAAGCATAGAGTGTGAAAAGTGAGTTTCCTTGAGAGCTGCTTGGAAGCCTGATGGTGTGTGAAGTTAGTGAGCCAAATGGAGTTGTTCTCCCACAAGAACCACTCGGCTGATCCTTCTTCAATATGCCCTTCAGCAACATGCAGTGTTTCCTTGATTGAATTAGCTCTCACACCAATATTTGCGTCTAGAGCCTTTGCATTGAGGGCTATCTGAAAATGGCTGTGGCGCTGAAGTTGCCTGTGAATGTGGAGTTGGTGGCATGTGAAACCCGCATGTGGAGCATTCGTTTGTGTGGGATGCTCACCATCTTCATTTCAGTCCTAGGTATTCAAAGGACACTAAGCATAGAGTGTGAAAACTGAGTTTCCTTGAGAGCTGCTTGGAAGCCTGATGGTGTGTGAAGTTAGTGAGCCAAATGGAATTGTTCTTCCACAAGAACCACTCGGCTGATGCTTCTTCAATATGCCCTTCACCAACATGCAGTGTTTCCTTGATTGAATTAGCTCTCACACCAATATTTGCGTCTAGAGCCTTTGCATTGAGGGCTATCTGAAAATGGCTGTGGCGCTGAAGTTGCCTGTGAATGTGGAGTTGGTGGCATGTGAAACTCGCATGTGGAGCATTCGTTATTGTGGGATGCTCTCCTAGATTCATTCCTAGATAATGCACTCAAAGGGCACTAAGCATAGAGTGTGAAAAATGAGTTTCCTTGAGAGCTGCTTGGAAGCCTGATGGTGTGTGAAGTTCGTGAGCCAAATGGAGTTGTTCTCCCACAAGAACCACTCGGCTGATGCTTCTTCAATATGCCCTTCACCAACATGCAGTGTTTCCTTGATTGAATTAGCTCTCACACCAATATTTGCATCTAGAGCTTTTGCATTGAGGGCTATCTGAAAACGGCTGTGGCGCTGAAGTTGCCTGTGAATGTGGAGTTGGTGGCATGTGAATCCCGCATGTGGAGCATTCGTTTGTGTGGGATGCTCTCCCAGGTTCATTCCTAGATAATGTACTCAAAGGGCACTAAGCATAGAGTGTGAAAACTGAGTTTCCTTGAGAGCTGCTTGGAAGCCTGATGGTGTGTGAAGTTAGTGAGCCAAATGGAGTTGTTCTCCCACAAGAACCACTCGGCTGATCCTTCTTCAATATGCCCTTCACCAACATGCAGTGTTTCCTTGATTGAATTAGCTCTCACACCAATATTTGCGTCTACAGCCTTTGCAAAGAGGGCTATCTGAAAACGGCTGTGGCGCTGAATTTGCCTGTGAATGTGGAGTTGGTGGCATGTGAATCCCGCATGTGGAGCATTCGTTTGTGTGGGATGCTCACCATCTTCATTTCAGTCCTAGGTACTCAAAGGACACTAAGCATAGAGTGTGAAAACTGAGTTTCCTTGAGAGCTGCTTGGAAGCCTGATGGTGTGTGAAGTTAGTGAGCCAAATGGAGTTGTTCTCCCACAAGAACCACTCGGCTGATCCTTCTTCAATATGCCCTTCACCAACATGCAGTGTTTCCTTGATTGAATTAGCTCTCACACCAATATTTGCGTCTAGAGCCTTTGCATAGAGGGCTATCTGAAAACGGCTGTGGCGCTGAAGTTGCCTGTGAATGTGGAGTTGGTGGCATGTGAAACCCGCATGTGGAGCATTCATTTGGGTGGGATGCTCTACCAGGTTCATTCCTAGATAATGCACTCAAAGGGCACTAAGCATAGAGTGTGAAAACTGAGTTTCCTTGAGAGCTGCTTGGAAGCCTGATGGTGTGTGAAGTTAGTGAGCCAAATGGAGTTGTTCTCCCACAAGAACCACTCGGCTGATCCTTCTTCAATATGCCCTTCACCAACATGCAGTGTTTCCTTGATTGAATTAGCTCTCACACCAATATTTGCGTCTAGAGCCTTTGCATAGAGGGCTATCTGAAAACGGCTGTGGCGCTGAAGTTGCCTGTGAATGTGGAGTTGGTGGCATGTGAAACCCGCATGTGGAGCATTCGTTATTGTGGGATGCTCTACCAGGTTCATTCCTAGATAATGCACTCAAAGGGCACTAAGCATAGAGTGTGAAAACTGAGTTTCCTTGAGAGCTGCTTGGAAGCCTGATTGTGTGTGAAGTTAGTGAGCCAAATGGAGTTGTTCTCCCACAAGAACCACTCGGCTGATCCTTCTTCAATATGCCCTTCACCAACATGCAGTGTTTCCTTGATTGAATTAGCTCTCACACCAATATTTGCGTCTAGAGCCTTTGCATTGAGGGCTATCTGAAAACGGCTGTGGCGCTGAAGTTGCCTGTGAATGTGGAGTTGGTGGCATGTGAATCCCGCATGTGGAGCATTCGTTTGTGTGGGATGCTGTACCAGGTTCATTCCTAGATAATGCACTCAAAGCGCACTAAGCATAGAGTGTGAAAACTGAGTTTCCTTGAGAGCTGCTTGGAAGCCTGATGGTGTGTGAAGTTAGTGAGCCAAATGGAGTTGTTCTCCCACAAGAACCACTCGGCTGATCCTTCTTCAATATGCCCTTCACCAACATGCAGTGTTTCCTTGATTGAATTAGCTCTCACACCAATATTTGCGTCTAGAGCCTTTGCATTGAGGGCTATCTGAAAACGGCTGTGGCGCTGAAGTTGCCTGTGAATGTGGAGTTGGTGGCATGTGAAACCCGCATGTGGAGCATTCGTTTGTGTGGGATGCTCTACCAGGTTCATTTCAGTCCTAGGTACTCAAAGGACACTAAGCATAGAGTGTGAAAACTGAGTTTCCTTGAGAGCTGCTTGGAAGCCTGATGGTGTGTGAAGTTAGTGAGCCAAATGGAGTTGTTCTCCCACAAGAACCACTCGGCTGATGCTTCTTCAATATGCCCTTCAGCAACATGCAGTGTTTCCTTGATTGAATTAGCTCTCGCACCAATATTTGTGTCTAGAGCCTTTGCATTGAGGGCTATCTGAAAACGGCTGTGGCGCTGAAGTTGCCTGCGAATGTGGAGTTGGTGGCTTGTGAAACCCGCATGTGGAGCATTCGTTTGTGTGGGATGCTCACCATCTTCATTTCAGTCCTAGGTACTCAAAGGACACTAAGCATAGAGTGTGAAAACTGAGTTTCCTTGAGAGCTGCTTGGAAGCCTGATTGTGTGTGAAGTTAGTGAGCCAAATGGAGTTGTTCTCCCACAAGAACCACTCGGCTGATCCTTCTTCAATATGCCCTTCATCAACATGCAGTGTTTCCTTGATTGAATTAGCTCTCACACCAATATTTGCGTCTAGAGCCTTTGCATTGAGGGCTATCTGAAAACGGCTGTGGCGCTGAAGTTGCCTGACAATGTGGAGTTGGTGGCATGTGAATCCCGCATGTGGAGCATTCGTTTGTGTGGGATGCTCTACCAGGTTCCCTCCTAATAATGCAGTGAAAGGGCACTAAGCATAGAGTTTGAAAACTGAGTTTCCTTGAGAGCTGCTTGGAAGCCTGATGGTGTGTGAAGTTAGTGAGCCAAATGGAGTTGTTCTCCCACAAGAACCACTCGGCTGATCCTTCTTCAATATGCCCTTCATCAACATGCAGTGTTTCCTTGATTGAATTAGCTCTCACACCAATATTTGCGTCTAGAGCCTTTGCATTGAGGGCTATCTGAAAACGGCTGTGGCGCTGAAGTTGCCTGTGAATGTGGAGTTGGTGGCATGTGAAACCCTCATGTGGAGCATTCGATTGTGTGGGATGCGCACCATCTTCATTTCAGTCCTAGGTACTCAAAGGACACTAAGCATAGAGTGTGAAAACTGAGTTTCCTTGAGAGCTGCTTGGAAGCCTGATGGTGTGTGAAGTTAGTGAGCCAAATGGAGTTGTTCTCCCACAAGAACCACTCGGCTGATGCTTCTTCAATATGCCCTTCAGCAACATGCAGTGTTTCCTTGATTGAATTAGCTCTCACACCAATATTTGCGTCTAGAGCCTTTGCATTGAGGGCTATCTGAAAACGGCTGTGGCGCTGAAGTTGCCTGCGAATGTGGAGTTGGTGGCTTGTGAAACCCTCATGTGGAGCATTCGTTTGTGTGGGATGCTCACCATCTTCATTTCAGTCCTAGGTACTCAAAGGACACTAAGCATAGAGTGTGAAAACTGAGTTTCCTTGAGAGCTGCTTGGAAGCCTGATGGTGTGTGAAGTTAGTGAGCCAAATGGAGTTGTTCTCCCACAAGAACCACTCGGCTGATGCTTCTTCAATATGCCCTTCAGCAACATGCAGTGTTTCCTTGATTGAATTAGCTCTCACACCAATATTTGCGTCTAGAGCCTTTGCATTGAGGGCTATCTGAAAACGGCTGTGGCGCTGAAGTTGCCTGTGAATGTGGAGTTGGTGGCATGTGAAACCCGCGTGTGGAGCATTCGTTTGTGTGGGATGCTCTACCAGATTCATTCCTAGATAATGCACTCAAGGGGCACTAAGCATAGAGTGTGAAAACTGAGTTTCCTTGAGAGCTGCTTGGAAGCCTGATGCTGTGTGAAGTTAGTGAGCCAAATGGAGTTGTTCTCCCACAAGAACCACTCGGCTGATCCTTCTTCAATATGCCCTTCATCAACATGCAGTGTTTCCTTGATTGAATTAGCTCTCACACCAATATTTGCGTCTAGAGCCTTTGCATTGAGGTCTATCTGAAAACGGCTGTGGCGCTGAAGTTGCCTGTGAATGTGGAGTTGGTGGCATGTGAAACCCGCATGTGGAGCATTCATTTGTGTGTGATGCTCTACCAGGTTCATTCCTAGATAATGCACTCAAAGGGCACTAAGCATAGAGTGTGAAAACTGAGTTTCCTTGAGAGCTGCTTGGAAGCCTGATTGTGTGTGAAGTTAGTGAGCCAAATGGAGTTGTTCTCCCACAAGAACCACTCGGCTGATCCTTCTTCAATATGCCCTTCATCAACATGCAGTGTTTCCTTGATTGAATTAGCTCTCACACCAATATTTGCGTCTAGAGCCTTTGCATTGAGGGCTATCTGAAAACGGCTGTGGCACTGAAGTTGCCTGACAATGTGGAGTTGGTGGTATGTGAAACCCGCATGTGGAGCATTCGTTTGTGTGGGATGCTCACCATCTTCATTTCAGTCCTAGGTATTCAAAGGACACTAAGCATAGAGTGTGAAAACTGAGTTTCCTTGAGAGCTGCTTGGAAGCCTGATGGTGTGTGAAGTTAGTGAGCCAAATGGAGTTGTTCTCCCACAAGAACCACTCGGCTGATCCTTCTTCAATATGCCCTTCACCACATGCAGTGTTTCCTTGATTGAATTAGCTCTCACACCAATATTTGCGTCTAGAGCCTTTGCATTGAGGGCTATCTGAAAACGGCTGTGGCGCTGAAGTTGCCTGTGAATGTGGAGTTGGTGGCATGTGAACCCGCATGTGGGAGCATTCATTTGTGTGTGATGCTCTACCAGGTTCATTCCTAGATAATGCACTCAAAGGGCACTAAGCATAGAGTGTGAAAACTGAGTTTCCTTGAGAGCTGCTTGGAAGCCTGATGGTGTGTGAAGTTAGTGAGGCCAAATGGAGTTGTTCTCCCACAAGAACCACTCGGCTGATCCTTCTTCAATATGCCCTTCAGCAATATGCAGTGTTTCCTTGATTGAATTAGCTCTCACACCAATATTTGCGTCTAGAGCCTTTGCATTGAGGGCTATCTGAAAATGGCTGTGGCGCTGAAGTTGCCTGTGAATGTGGAGTTGGTGGCATGTGAAACCCGCATGTGGAGCATTCGTTTGTGTGGGATGCTCTACCAGGTTCACTCCTAGATAATGCACTCAAAGGGCACTAAGCATAGAGTGTGAAAACTGAGTTTCCTTGAGAGCTGCCTGGAAGCCTGATGGTGTGTGAAGTTAGTGAGCCAAATGGAGTTGTTCTCCCACAAGAACCACTCGGCTGATCCTTCTTCAATATGCCCTTCACCAACATGCAGTGTTTCCTTGATTGAATTAGCTCTCACACCAATATTGCGTCTAGAGCCTTTGCATTGAGGGCTATCTGAAAATGGCTGTGGCGCTGAAGTTGCCTGTGAATGTGGAGTTGGTGGCATGTGAAACCCGCATGTGGAGCATTCGTTTGTGTGCGATGCTCACCATCTTCATTTCAGTCCTAGGTATTCAAAGGACACTAAGCATAGAGTGTGAAACTGAGTTTCCTTGAGAGCTGCTTGGAAGCCTGACGGTGTGTGAAGTTAGTGAGCCAAATGGAATTGTTCTTCCACAAGAACCACTCGGCTGATGCTTCTTCAATATGCCCCTTCACCAACATGCAGTGTTTCCTTGATTGAATTAGCTCTCACACCAATATTTGGGTCTAGAGCCTTTGCATTGAGGGCTATCTGAAAACGGCTGTGGCGCTGAATTTGCCTGTGAATGTGGAGTTGGTGGCATGTGAAACCCGCATGTGGAGCATTCATTTGTGTGGGATGCTCTACCAGGTTCATTCCTAGATAATGCACTCAAAGGGCACTAAGCATAGAGTGTGAAAACTGAGTTTCCTTGACAGCTGCTTGGAAGCCTGATTGTGTGTGAAGTTAGTGAGCCAAATGGAGTTGTTCTCCCACAAGAACCACTCGCAAACCAATATTTGCGTCTAGAGCCTTTGCATTGAGGGCTATCTGAAAACGGCTGTGGCGCTGAAGTTGCCTGTGAATGTGGAGTTGGTGGCATGTGAAACCCGCATGTGGAGCATTCATTTGTGTGGGATGCTCTACCAGGTTCATTCCTAGATAATGCACTCAAAGGGCACTAAGCATAGAGTGTGAAAACTGAGTTTCCTTGAGAGCTGCTTGGAAGCCTGATTGTGTGTGAAGTTAGTGAGCCAAATGGAGTTGTTCTCCCACAAGAACCACTCGGCTGATCCTTCTTCAATATGCCCTTCATCAACATGCAGTGTTTCCTTGATTGAATTAGCTCTCACACCAATATTTGCGTCTCGAGCCTTTGCATTGAGGGCTATCTGAAAACGGCTGTGGCGCTGAAGTTGCCTGCGAATGTGGAGTTGGTGGCATGTGAAACCCGCATGTGGAGCATTCGTTTGTGTGGGATGCTCTACCAGTTCACTCCTAGATAATGCACTCAAAGGGCACTAAGCATAGAGTGTGAAAACTGAGTTTCCTTGAGAGCTGCCTGGAAGCCTGATGGTGTGTGAAGTTAGTGAGCCAAATGGAGTTGTTCTCCCACAAGAACCACTCGGCTGATCCTTTTTCAATATGCCCTTCACCAACATGCAGTGTTTCCTTGATTGAATTAGCTCTCACACCAATATTTGCGTCTAGAGCCTTTGCATTGAGGGCTAATATGAAAATGGCTGTGGCGCTGAAGTTGCCTGTGAATGTGGAGTTGGTGCATGTGAAACCCGCATGTGGAGCATTCGTTTGTGTGGGATGCTCACACATCTTCATTTCAGTCCTAGGTATTCAAAGGACACTAAGCATAGAGTGTGAAAACTGAGTTTCCTTGAGAGCTGCTTGGAAGGCCTGATGGTGTGTGAAGTTAGTGAGCCAAATGGAGTTGTTCTCCCACAAGAACCACTCGGCTGATCCTTCTTCAATATGCCCTTCAGCAACATGCAGTGTTTCCTTGATTGAATTAGCTCTCACACCAATATTTGCGTCTAGAGCTTTTGCATTGAGGGCTATCTGAAAACGGCTGTGGCGCTGAAGTTGCCTGACAATGTGGAGTTGGTGGCATGTGAATCCTGCATGTGGAGCATTCGTTTGTTGTGTGGGATGCTCACCAAGC
>NW_026699342.1:0-35273 GCF_030435755.1 Ochotona princeps | reverse complement strand
GCTGCTTGGAAGCCTGATGGTGTGTGAAGTTAGTGAGCCAAATGGAGTTGTTCTCCCACAAGAACCACTCGGCTGATCCTTCTTCAATATGCCCTTCACCAACATGCAGTGTTTCCTAGATTGAATTAGCTCTCACACCAATATTTGCGTCTAGAGCCTTTGCATTGAGGGCTATCTGAAAACGGCTGTGGCGGTGAAGTTGACTGAGAATTTGGAGTTGGTGGCATGTGAAACCCGCATGTGGAGCATTCGTTTGTTTGGGATGCTCACCAAGTTTCATTTCTGTATTAGGCACTCAAAGGGCACTAAGCATAGAGTGTGAAAACTGAGTTTCCTTGAGAGCTGCTTGGAAGCCTGATGGTGTGTGAAGTTAGTGAGCCAAAAGTTGTTGTTCTCCCACAAGAACCACTCGGCTGATCCTTCTTCAATATGCCCTTCAGCAACATGCAGTGTTTCCTTGATTGAATTAGCTCTCACACCAATATTTGCGTCTAGAGCCTTTGCATTGAGGGCTATCTGAAAATGGCTGTGACACTGAAGTTGCCTGAGAATGTGGAGTTGGTGGCATGTGAAACCCGCATGTGGAGAATTTGTTTTTGTGGGATCCTCACCTAGCTTCATTAGAATCCTAGGCACTCAAAGGGCACTAAGCATAGAGTGTGAAAACTGATTTGTCTGGAGAGCTGCTTGGAAGCCTGATGGTGTGTGAAGTTAGTGAGCCAAATGGAGTTGTTCTCCCACAAGAACCACTCGGCTGATCCTTCTTCAATATGCCCTTCACCAACATGCAGTGTTTCCTTGATTGAATTAGCTCTCACACCAATATTTGCGTCTAGAGCCTTTGCATTGAGGGCTATCTGAAAACGGCTGTGGCGCTGAAGTTGCCTGAGAATGTGGAGTTGGTGGCATGTGAAACCCGCATGTGGAGCATTCGTTTGTGTGGGATGCTCACCAAGTTTCATTTCAGTCCTAGGCACTCAAAGGGCACTAAGCATAGAGTGTGAAAACTGAGTTTCCTTGAGAGCTGCTTGGAAGCCTGATGGTGTGTGAAGTTAGTGAGCCAAATGGAGTTGTTCTCCCACAAGAACCACTCGGCTGATCCTTCTTCAATATGCCCTTCACCAACATGCAGTGTTTCCTTGATTGAATTAGCTCTCACACCAATATTTGCGTCCAGAGCCTTTGCATTGAGGGCTATCTGGAAACGGCTGTGGCGCTGAAGTTGCCTGTGAATGTGGAGTTGGTGGCATGTGAAACCCGCATGTGGAGCATTCGTTTGTGTGGGATGCTCTAACAGGTTCATTCCTAGATAATGCCCTCAAAGGGCACTAAGCATAGAGTGTGAAAACTGAGTTTCCTTGAGAGCTGCTTGGAAGCCTGATGGTGTGTGAAGTTAGTGAGCCAAATTGAGTTGTTCTCCCACAAGAACCACTCGGCTGATCCTTCTTCAATATGCCCTTCACCAACATGCAGTGTTTCCTTGATTGAATTAGCTCTCACACCAATATTTGCGTCTAGAGCCTTTGCATTGAGGGCTATCTGAAAACGGCTGTGGCGCTGAAGTTGCCTGTGAATGTGGAGTTGGTCGCATGTGAAACCCGCATGTGGAGCATTCGTTTGTGTGGGATGCTCACCAAGCTTCATTACAGTCGAAGGCACTCAAAGGGCACTAAGCATAGAGTGTGAAAACTGAGTTTCCTTGAGAGCTGCTTGGAAGCCTGATGGTGTGTGAAGTTAGTGAGCCAAATGGAGTTGTTCTCCCACAAGAACCACTCGGCTGATCCTTCTTCAATATGCCCTTCACCAACATGCAGTGTTTCCTTGATTGAATTAGCTCTCACACCAATATTTGTGTCTAGAGCCTTTGCATTGAGGGCTATCTGAAAACGGCTGTGGCGCTGAAGTTGCCTGTGAATGTGGAGTTGGTGGCATGTGAAACCTGCATGTGGAGCATTTGTTTGTGTGGGATGCTCTACCAGGTTCATTCCCAGATAATGCACTCAAAGGGCACTAAGCATAGAGTGTGAAAACTGAGTTTCCTTGAGAGCTGCTTGGAAGCCTGATGGTGTGTGAAGTTAGTGAGCCAAATGGAGTTGTTCTCCCACAAGAACCACTCGGCTGATCCTTCTTCAATATGCCCTTCACCAACATGCAGTGTTTCCTTGATTGAATTAGCTCTCACACCAATATTTGCGTCTAGAGCCTTTGCATTGAGGGCTATCTGAAAACGGCTGTGGCGGTGATGTTGCCTGAGAATGTGGAGTTGGTGGCATGTGAAACCCGCATGTGGAGCATTCGTTTGTGTGGGATGCTCACCAAGCTTCATTTCATCCTAGGCACTCAAGGGGACTAAGCATAGAGTGTGAAAACTGAGTTTCCTGGAGAGCTGCTTGGAAGCCTGATGGTGTGTGAAGTTAGTGAGCCAAATGGAGTTGTTCTCCCACAAGAACCACTTGGCTGATCCTTCTTCAATATGCCCTTCACCAACATGCAGTGTTTCCTTGATTGCATTAGCTCTCACACCAATATTTGCGTCCAGAGCCTTTGCATTGAGGGCTGTCTGGAAACGGCTGTGGCGCTGAAGTTGCCTGACAATGTGAAGTTGGTGGCATGTGAAACCCGCATGTGGAGCATTCGTTTGTGTGGGATGCTCTAACAGGTTCATTCCTAGATAATGCACTCAAAGGGCACTAAGCATAGAGTGTGAAAACTGAGTTTCCTTGAGAGCTGCTTGGAAGCCTGATGGTGTGTGAAGTTAGTGAGCCAAATGGAGTTGTTCTCCCACAAGAACCACTCGGCTGATCCTTCTTCAATATGCCCTTCACCAACATGCAGTGTTTCCTTGATTGAATTAGCTCTCACACCAATCTTTGCGTCTAGAGCCTTTGCATTGAGGGCTATCTGAAAACGGTTGTGGCGCTTAAGTTGCCTGTGAATGTGGAGTTGGTGTCATGTGAAACCCGCATGTGGAGCATTCGTTTGTGTGGGATGCTCACCAAGTTTCATTTCAGTCCTAGGCACTCAAAGGGCACTAAGCATAGAGTGTGAAAACTGAGTTTCCTTGAGAGCTGCTTGGAAGCCTGATGGTGTGTGAAGTTAGTGAGCCAAATGGAGTTGTTCTCCCACAAGAACCACTCGGCTGATCCTTCTTCAATATGCCCTTCACCAACATGCAGTGTTTCCTTGATTGAATTAGCTCTCACACCAATATTTGCGTCTAGAGCCTTTGCATTGAGGGCTATCAGAAAATGGCTGTGGCGCTGAAGTTGCCTGTGAATGTGGAGTTGGTGGCATGTGAAACCCGCATGTGGAGCATTCGTTTGTGTGGGATGCTCTACCAGGTTCATTCCTAGATAATGCACTCAAAGGGCATTAAGCATAGAGTGTGAAAACTGAGTTTCCTTGAGAGCTGCTTGGAAGCCTGATGGTGTGTGAAGTTAGTGAGCCAAATGGAGTTGTTCTCCCACAAGAACCACTCGGCTGATCCTTCTTCAATATGCCCTTCACCAACATGCAGTGTTTCCTTGATTGAATTAGCTCTCACACCAATATTTGCGTC
Organism: Ochotona princeps; assembly: GCF_030435755.1. Lineage (NCBI taxonomy): Eukaryota > Metazoa > Chordata > Mammalia > Lagomorpha > Ochotonidae > Ochotona > Ochotona princeps. The sequence goes on along the minus strand of NW_026699342.1, from coordinate 31,714 downwards.
CAGAGCCTTTGCATTGAGGGCTGTCTGGAAACGGCTGTGGCGCTGAAGTTGCCTGTGAATGTGGAGTTGGTGGCATGTGAAACCCGCATGTGGAGCATTCGTTTGTGTGGGATGCTCTAACAGGTTCATTCCTAGATAATGCCCTCAAAGGGCACTAAGCATAGAGTGTGAAAACTGAGTTTCCTTGAGAGCTGCTTGGAAGCCTGATGGTGTGTGAAGTTAGTGAGCCAAATGGAGTTGTTCTCCCACAAGAACCACTCGGCTGATCCTTCTTCAATATGCCCTTCACCAACATGCAGTGTTTCCTTGATTGAATTAGCTCTCACACCAATATTTGCGTCTAGAGCCTTTGCATTGAGGGCTATCTGAAAACGGCTGTGGCGCTGAAGTTGCCTGTGAATGTGGAGTTGGTCGCATGTGAAACCCGCATGTGGAGCATTCGTTTGTGTGGGATGCTCACCAAGTTTCATTTCAGTCCTAGGCACTCAAAGGGCACTAAGCATAGAGTGTGAAAACTGAGTTTCCTTGAGAGCTGCTTGGAAGCCTGATGGTGTGTGAAGTTAGTGAGCCAAATGGAGTTGTTCTCCCACAAGAACCACTCGGCTGATCCTTCTTCAATATGCCCTTCACCAACATGCAGTGTTTCCTTGATTGAATTAGCTCTCACACCAATATTTGCGTCTAGAGCCTTTGCATTGAGGGCTATCAGAAAATGGCTGTGGCGCTGAAGTTGCCTGTGAATGTGGAGTTGGTGGCATGTGAAACCCGCATGTGGAGCATTCGTTTGTGTGGGATGCTCTACCAGGTTCATTCCTAGATAATGCACTCAAAGGGCATTAAGCATAGAGTGTGAAAACTGAGTTTCCTTGAGAGCTGCTTGGAAGCCTGATGGTGTGTGAAGTTAGTGAGCCAAATGGAGTTGTTCTCCCACAAGAACCACTCGGCTGATCCTTCTTCAATATGCCCTTCACCAACATGCAGTGTTTCCTTGATTGAATTAGCTCTCACACCAATATTTGCGTCTAGAGCCTTTGCATTGAGGGCTATCTGAAAACGGCTGTGGCGCTGAAGTTGCCTGAGAATGTGGAGTTGGTGGCATGTGAAACCCGCATGTGGAGCATTCGTTTGTGTGGGATGCTCACCAAGCTTCATTTCAGTCGAAGGCACTCAAAGGGCACTAAGCATAGAGTGTGAAAACTGAGTTTCCTTGAGAGCTGCTTGGAAGCCTGATGGTGTGTGAAGTTAGTGAGCCAAATGGAGTTGTTCTCCCACAAGAACCACTCGGCTGATCCTTCTTCAATATGCCCTTCACCAACATGCAGTGTTTCCTTGATTGAATTAGCTCTCACACCAATATTTGCGTCTAGAGCCTTTGCATTGAGGGCTATCTGAAAACGGCTGTGGTGGTGAAGTTGCCTGAGAATGTGGAGTTGGTGGCATGTGAAACCCGCATGTGGAGCATTCGTTTGTGTGGGATGCTCACCAAGCTTCATTTCATCCTAGGCACTCAAAGGGCACTAAGCATAGAGTGTGAAAACTGAATTTCCTTGAGAGCTGCTTGGAAGCCTGAATGTTTGTGAAGTTAGTGAGCCAAATGGAGTTGTTCTCCCACAAGAACCACTCGGCTGATCCTTCTTCAATATGCCCTTCACCAACATGCAGTGTTTCCTTGATTGAATTAGCTCTCACACCAATATTTGTGTCTAGAGCCTTTGCATTGAGGGCTATCTGAAAATGGCTGTGGCGCTGAAGTTGCCTGTGAATGTGGAGTTGGTGGCATGTGAAACCCGCATGTGGAGCATTCGTTTGTGTGGGATGCACTACCAGGTTCATTCCTAGATAATGCCCTCAAAGGGCATTAAGCATAGAGTGTGAAAACTGAGTTTTCTTGACAGCTGCTTGGAAGCCTGATGGTGTGTGAAGTTAGTGAGCCAAATGGAGTTGTTCTCCCACAAGAACCACTCGGCTGATCCTTCTTCAATATGCCCTTCACCAACATGCAGTGTTTCCTTGATTGAATTAGCTCTCTCACCAATATTTGCGTCTAGAGCCTTTGCATTGAGGGCTATCTGAAAACGGCTGTGGCGCTGAAGTTGCCTGAGAATGTGGAGTTGGTGGCATGTGAAACCCGCATGTGGAGCATTCGTTTGTGTGGGATGCTCACCAAGTTTCATTTCAGTCCTAGGCACTCAAAGGGCACTAAGCATAGAGTGTGAAAACTGAGTTTCCTTGAGAGCTGCTTGGAAGCCTGATGGTGTGTGAAGTTAGTGAGCCAAATGGAGTTGTTCTCCCACAAGAACCACTCGGCTGATCCTTCTTCAATATGCCCTTCACCAACATGCAGTGTTTCCTTGATTGAATTAGCTCTCACACCAATATTTGCGTCTAGAGCCTTTGCATTGAGGGCTGTCTGAAAACGGCTGTGGCGCTGAAGTTGCCTGTGAATGTGGAGTTGGTGGCATGTGAAACCCGCATGTGGAGCATTCGTTTGTGTGGGATGCTCACCAAGTTTCATTTCAGTCCTAGGCACTCAAAGGGCACTAAGCATAGAGTGTGAAAACTGAGTTTCCTTGAGAGCTGCTTGGAAGCCTGATGGTGTGTGAAGTTAGTGAGCCAAATGGAGTTGTTCTCCCACAAGAACCACTCGGCTGATCATTCTTCAATATGTCCTTCACCAACATGCAGTGTTTCCTTGATTGAATTAGCTCTCACACCAATATTTGCGTCTAGAGCCTTTGCATTGAGGGCTATCTGAAAACGGCTGTGGCGCTGAAGTTGCCTGAGAATGTGGAGTTGGTGGCATGTGAAACCCGCATGTGGAGCATTCGTTTGTGTGGGATGCTCACCAAGCTTCATTTCAGTCCAAGGCACTCAAAGGGCACTAAGCATAGAGTGTGAAAACTGAGTTTCCTTGAGAGCTGCTTGGAAGCCTGATGGTGTGTAAAGTTAGTGAGCCAAATGGAGTTGTTCTCCCACAAGAACCACTCGGCTGATCCTTCTTCAATATGCCCTTCACCAACATGCAGTGTTTCCTTGATTGAATTAGCTCTCACACCAATATTTGCGTCTAGAGCCTTTGCATTGAGGGCTATCTGAAAACGGCTGTGGCGGTGAAGTTGACTGAGAATTTGGAGTTGGTGGCATGTGAAACCCGCATGTGGAGCATTCGTTTGTTTGGGATGCTCACCAAGTTTCATTTCTGTATTAGGCACTCAAAGGGCACTAAGCATAGAGTGTGAAAACTGAGTTTCCTTGAGAGCTGCTTGGAAGCCTGATGGTGTGTGAAGTTAGTGAGCCAAAAGTTGTTGTTCTCCCACAAGAACCACTCGGCTGATCCTTCTTCAATATGCCCTTCAGCAACATGCAGTGTTTCCTTGATTGAATTAGCTCTCACACCAATATTTGCGTCTAGAGCCTTTGCATTGAGGGCTATCTGAAAATGGCTGTGACACTGAAGTTGCCTGAGAATGTGGAGTTGGTGGCATGTGAAACCCGCATGTGGAGAATTTGTTTTTGTGGGATCCTCACCTAGCTTCATTAGAATCCTAGGCACTCAAAGGGCACTAAGCATAGAGTGTGAAAACTGATTTGTCTGGAGAGCTGCTTGGAAGCCTGATGGTGTGTGAAGTTAGTGAGCCAAATGGAGTTGTTCTCCCACAAGAACCACTCGGCTGATCCTTCTTCAATATGCCCTTCACCAACATGCAGTGTTTCCTTGATTGAATTAGCTCTCACACCAATATTTGCGTCTAGAGCCTTTGCATTGAGGGCTATCTGAAAACGGCTGTGGCGCTGAAGTTGCCTGAGAATGTGGAGTTGGTGGCATGTGAAACCCGCATGTGGAGCATTCGTTTGTGTGGGATGCTCACCAAGTTTCATTTCAGTCCTAGGCACTCAAAGGGCACTAAGCATAGAGTGTGAAAACTGAGTTTCCTTGAGAGCTGCTTGGAAGCCTGATGGTGTGTGAAGTTAGTGAGCCAAATGGAGTTGTTCTCCCACAAGAACCACTCGGCTGATCCTTTTTCAATATGCCCTTCACCAACATGCAGTGTTTCCTTGATTGAATTAGCTCTCACACCAATATTTGCGTCCAGAGCCTTTGCATTGAGGGCTGTCTGGAAACGGCTGTGGCGCTGAAGTTGCCTGTGAATGTGGAGTTGGTGGCATGTGAAACCCGCATGTGGAGCATTCGTTTGTGTGGGATGCTCTAACAGGTTCATTCCTAGATAATGCCCTCAAAGGGCACTAAGCATAGAGTGTGAAAACTGAGTTTCCTTGAGAGCTGCTTGGAAGCCTGATGGTGTGTGAAGTTAGTGAGCCAAATGGAGTTGTTCTCCCACAAGAACCACTCGGCTGATCCTTCTTCAATATGCCCTTCACCAACATGCAGTGTTTCCTTGATTGAATTAGCTCTCACACCAATATTTGCGTCTAGAGCCTTTGCATTGAGGGCTATCTGAAAACGGCTGTGGCGCTGAAGTTGCCTGTGAATGTGGAGTTGGTCGCATGTGAAACCCGCATGTGGAGCATTCGTTTGTGTGGAATGCTCACCAAGCTTCACTTCAGTCGAAGGCACTCAAAGGGCACTAAGCATAGAGTGTGAAAACTGAGTTTCCTTGAGAGCTGCTTGGAAGCCTGATGGTGTGTGAAGTTAGTGAGCCAAATGGAGTTGTTCTCCCACAAGAACCACTCGGCTGATCCTTCTTCAATATGCCCTTCACCAACATGCAGTGTTTCCTTGATTGAATTAGCTCTCACACCAATATTTGTGTCTAGAGCCTTTGCATTGAGGGCTATCTGAAAACGGCTGTGGCGCTGAAGTTGCCTGAGAATTTGGAGTTGGTGGCATGTGAAACCTGCATGTGGAGCATTTGTTTGTGTGGGATGCTCTACCAGGTTCATTCCCAGATAATGCACTCAAAGGGCACTAAGCATAGAGTGTGAAAACTGAGTTTCCTTGAGAGCTGCTTGGAAGCCTGATGGTGTGTGAAGTTAGTGAGCCAAATGGAGTTGTTCTCCCACAAGAACCACTCGGCTGATCCTTCTTCAATATGCCCTTCACCAACATGCAGTGTTTCCTTGATTGAATTAGCTCTCACACCAATATTTGCGTCTAGAGCCTTTGCATTGAGGGCTATCTGAAAACGGCTGTGGCGGTGATGTTGCCTGAGAATGTGGAGTTGGTGGCATGTGAAACCCGCATGTGGAGCATTCGTTTGTGTGGGATGCTCACCAAGCTTCATTTCATCCTAGGCACTCAAGGGGACTAAGCATAGAGTGTGAAAACTGAGTTTCCTGGAGAGCTGCTTGGAAGCCTGATGGTGTGTGAAGTTAGTGAGCCAAATGGAGTTGTTCTCCCACAAGAACCAGTTGGCTGATCCTTCTTCAATATGCCCTTCACCAACATGCAGTGTTTCCTTGATTGCATTAGCTCTCACACCAATATTTGCGTCCAGAGCCTTTGCATTGAGGGCTGTCTGAAAACGGCTGTGGCGCTGAAGTTGCCTGACAATGTGAAGTTGGTGGCATGTGAAACCCGCATGTGGAGCATTCGTTTGTGTGGGATGCTCTAACAGGTTCATTCCTAGATAATGCACTCAAAGGGCACTAAGCATAGAGTGTGAAAACTGAGTTTCCTTGAGAGCTGCTTGGAAGCCTGATGGTGTGTGAAGTTAGTGAGCCAAATGGAGTTGTTCTCCCACAAGAACCACTCGGCTGATCCTTCTTCAATATGCCCTTCACCAACATGCAGTGTTTCCTTGATTGAATTAGCTCTCACACCAATCTTTGCGTCTAGAGCCTTTGCATTGAGGGCTATCTGAAAACGGCTGTGGCGCTTAAGTTGCCTGTGAATGTGGAGTTGGTGTCATGTGAAACCCGCATGTGGAGCATTCGTTTGTGTGGGATGCTCACCAAGTTTCATTTCAGTCCTAGGCACTCAAAGGGCACTAAGCATAGAGTGTGAAAACTGAGTTTCCTTGAGAGCTGCTTGGAAGCCTGATGGTGTGTGAAGTTAGTGAGCCAAATGGAGTTGTTCTCCCACAAGAACCACTCGGCTGATCCTTCTTCAATATGCCCTTCACCAACATGCAGTGTTTCCTTGATTGAATTAGCTCTCACACCAATATTTGCGTCTAGAGCCTTTGCATTGAGGGCTATCAGAAAATGGCTGTGGCGCTGAAGTTGCCTGTGAATGTGGAGTTGGTGGCATGTGAAACCCGCATGTGGAGCATTCGTTTGTGTGGGATGCTCTACCAGGTTCATTCCTAGATAATGCACTCAAAGGGCATTAAGCATAGAGTGTGAAAACTGAGTTTCCTTGAGAGCTGCTTGGAAGCCTGATGGTGTGTGAAGTTAGTGAGCCAAATGGAGTTGTTCTCCCACAAGAACCACTCGGCTGATCCTTCTTCAATATGCCCTTCACCAACATGCAGTGTTTCCTTGATTGAATTAGCTCTCACACCAATATTTGCGTCCAGAGCCTTTGCATTGAGGGCTGTCTGGAAACGGCTGTGGCGCTGAAGTTGCCTGTGAATGTGGAGTTGGTGGCATGTGAAACCCGCATGTGGAGCATTCGTTTGTGTGGGATGCTCTAACAGGTTCATTCCTAGATAATGCCCTCAAAGGGCACTAAGCATAGAGTGTGAAAACTGAGTTTCCTTGAGAGCTGCTTGGAAGCCTGATGGTGTGTGAAGTTAGTGAGCCAAATGGAGTTGTTCTCCCACAAGAACCACTCGGCTGATCCTTCTTCAATATGCCCTTCACCAACATGCAGTGTTTCCTTGATTGAATTAGCTCTCACACCAATATTTGCGTCTAGAGCCTTTGCATTGAGGGCTATCTGAAAACGGCTGTGGCGCTGAAGTTGCCTGTGAATGTGGAGTTGGTCGCATGTGAAACCCGCATGTGGAGCATTCGTTTGTGTGGGATGCTCACCAAGTTTCATTTCAGTCCTAGGCACTCAAAGGGCACTAAGCATAGAGTGTGAAAACTGAGTTTCCTTGAGAGCTGCTTGGAAGCCTGATGGTGTGTGAAGTTAGTGAGCCAAATGGAGTTGTTCTCCCACAAGAACCACTCGGCTGATCCTTCTTCAATATGCCCTTCACCAACATGCAGTGTTTCCTTGATTGAATTAGCTCTCACACCAATATTTGCGTCTAGAGCCTTTGCATTGAGGGCTATCAGAAAATGGCTGTGGCGCTGAAGTTGCCTGTGAATGTGGAGTTGGTGGCATGTGAAACCCGCATGTGGAGCATTCGTTTGTGTGGGATGCTCTACCAGGTTCATTTCTAGATAATGCACTCAAAGGGCATTAAGCATAGAGTGTGAAAACTGAGTTTCCTTGAGAGCTGCTTGGAAGCCTGATGGTGTGTGAAGTTAGTGAGCCAAATGGAGTTGTTCTCCCACAAGAACCACTCGGCTGATCCTTCTTCAATATGCCCTTCACCAACATGCAGTGTTTCCTTGATTGAATTAGCTCTCACACCAATATTTGCGTCTAGAGCCTTTGCATTGAGGGCTATCAGAAAATGGCTGTGGCGCTGAAGTTGCCTGTGAATGTGGAGTTGGTGGCATGTGAAACCCGCATGTGGAGCATTCGTTTGTGTGGGATGCTCTACCAGGTTCATTTCTAGATAATGCACTCAAAGGGCATTAAGCATAGAGTGTGAAAACTGAGTTTCCTTGAGAGCTGCTTGGAAGCCTGATGGTGTGTGAAGTTAGTGAGCCAAATGGAGTTGTTCTCCCACAAGAACCACTCGGCTGATCCTTCTTCAATATGCCCTTCACCAACATGCAGTGTTTCCTTGATTGAATTAGCTCTCACACCAATATTTGCGTCTAGAGCCTTTGCATTGAGGGCTATCTGAAAACGGCTGTGGCGCTGAAGTTGCCTGAGAATGTGGAGTTGGTGGCATGTGAAACCCGCATGTGGAGCATTCGTTTGTGTGGGATGCTCACCAAGCTTCATTTCAGTCGAAGGCACTCAAAGGGCACTAAGCATAGAGTGTGAAAACTGAGTTTCCTTGAGAGCTGCTTGGAAGCCTGATGGTGTGTGAAGTTAGTGAGCCAAATGGAGTTGTTCTCCCACAAGAACCACTCGGCTGATCCTTCTTCAATATGCCCTTCACCAACATGCAGTGTTTCCTTGATTGAATTAGCTCTCACACCAATATTTGTGTCTAGAGCCTTTGCATTGAGGGCTATCTGAAAACGGCTGTGGCGCTGAAGTTGCCTGTGAATGTGGAGTTGGTGGCATGTGAAACCTGCATGTGGAGCATTTGTTTGTGTGGGATGCTCTACCAGGTTCATTCCCAGATAATGGACTCAAAGGGCACTAAGCATAGAGTGTGAAAACTGAGTTTCCTTGAGAGCTGCTTGGAAGCCTGATGGTGTGTGAAGTTAGTGAGCCAAATGGAGTTGTTCTCCCACAAGAACCACTCGGCTGATCCTTCTTCAATATGCCCTTCACCAACATGCAGTGTTTCCTTGATTGAATTAGCTCTCACACCAATATTTGCGTCTAGAGCCTTTGCATTGAGGGCTATCTGAAAACGGCTGTGGCGGTGATGTTGCCTGAGAATGTGGAGTTGGTGGCATGTGAAACCCGCATGTGGAGCATTCGTTTGTGTGGGATGCTCACCAAGCTTCATTTCATCCTAGGCACTCAAGGGGACTAAGCATAGAGTGTGAAAACTGAGTTTCCTTGAGAGCTGCTTGGAAGCCTGATGGTGTGTGAAGTTAGTGAGCCAAATGGAGTTGTTCTCCCACAAGAACCACTTGGCTGATCCTTCTTCAATATGCCCTTCACCAACATGCAGTGTTTCCTTGATTGCATTAGCTCTCACACCAATATTTGCGTCCAGAGCCTTTGCATTGAGGGCTATCTGAAAACGGCTGTGGCGCTGAAGTTGCCTGACAATGTGAAGTTGGTGGCATGTGAAACCCGCATGTGGAGCATTCGTTTGTGTGGGATGCTCTAACAGGTTCATTCCTAGATAATGCACTCAAAGGGCACTAAGCATAGAGTGTGAAAACTGAGTTTCCTTGAGAGCTGCTTGGAAGCCTGATGGTGTGTGAAGTTAGTGAGCCAAATGGAGTTGTTCTCCCACAAGAACCACTCGGCTGATCCTTCTTCAATATGCCCTTCACCAACATGCAGTGTTTCCTTGATTGAATTAGCTCTCACACCAATATTTGCGTCTAGAGCCTTTGCATTGAGGGCTATCTGAAAACGGCTGTGGCGCTGAAGTTGCCTGTGAATGTGGAGTTGGTGTCATGTGAAACCCGCATGTGGAGCATTCGTTTGTGTGGGATGCTCACCAAGTTTCATTTCAGTCCTAGGCACTCAAAGGGCACTAAGCATAGAGTGTGAAAACTGAGTTTCCTTGAGAGCTGCTTGGAAGCCTGATGGTGTGTGAAGTTAGTGAGCCAAATGGAGTTGTTCTCCCACAAGAACCACTTGGCTGATCCTTCTTCAATATGCCCTTCACCAACATGCAGTGTTTCCTTGATTGAATTAGCTCTCACACCAATATTTGCGTCTAGAGCCTTTGCATTGAGGGCTCTCTGAAAATGGCTGTGGCGCTGAAGTTGCCTGTGAATGTGGAGTTGGTGGCATGTGAAACCCGCATGTGGAGCATTCGTTTGTGTGGGATGCTCTACCAGGTTCATTCCTATATAATGCACTCAAAGGGCATTAAGCATAGAGTGTGAAAACTGAGTTTCCTTGAGAGCTGCTTGGAAGCCTGATGGTGTGTGAAGTTAGTGAGCCAAATGGAGTTGTTCTCCCACAAGAACCACTCGGCTGATCCTTCTTCAATATGCCCTTCACCAACATGCAGTGTTTCCTTGATTGAATTAGCTCTCACACCAATATTTGCGTCTAGAGCCTTTGCATTGAGGGCTGTCTGAAAACGGCTGTGACGCTGAAGTTGCCTGAGAATGTGGAGTTGGTGGCATGTGAAACCCGCATGTGGAGCATTCGTTTGTGTGGGATGCTCACCAAGTTTCATTTCAGTCCTAGGCACTCAAAGGGCACTAAGCATAGAGTGTGAAAACTGAGTTTCCTTGAGAGCTGCTTGGAAGCCTGATGGTGTGTGAAGTTAGTGAGCCAAATGGAGTTGTTCTCCCACAAGAACCACTCGGCTGATCCTTTTTCAATATGCCCTTCACCAACATGCAGTGTTTCCTTGATTGAATTAGCTCTCACACCAATATTTGCGTCCAGAGCCTTTGCATTGAGGGCTGTCTGGAAACGGCTGTGGCGCTGAAGTTGGCTGTGAATGTGGAGTTGGTGGCATGTGAAACCCGCATGTGGAGCATTCGTTTGTGTGGGATGCTCTAACAGGTTCATTCCTAGATAATGCCCTCAAAGGGCACTAAGCATAGAGTGTGAAAACTGAGTTTCCTTGAGAGCTGCTTGGAAGCCTGATGGTGTGTGAAGTTAGTGAGCCAAATGGAGTTGTTCTCCCACAAGAACCACTCGGCTGATCCTTCTTCAATATGCCCTTCACCAACATGCAGTGTTTCCTTGATTGAATTAGCTCTCACACCAATATTTGCGTCTAGAGCCTTTGCATTGAGGGCTATCTGAAAACGGCTGTGGCGCTGAAGTTGCCTGTGAATGTGGAGTTGGTGGCATGTGAAACCCGCATGTGGAGCATTCGTTTGTGTGGGATGCTCACCAAGCTTCATTTCAGTCGAAGGCACTCAAAGGGCACTAAGCATAGAGTGTGAAAACTGAGTTTCCTGGAGAGCTGCTTGGAAGCCTGATGGTGTGTGAAGTTAGTGAGCCAAATGGAGTTGTTCTCCCACAAGAACCACTCGGCTGATCCTTCTTCAATATGCCCTTCACCAACATGCAGTGTTTCCTTGATTGAATTAGCTCTCACACCAATATTTGTGTCTAGAGCCTTTGCATTGAGGGCTATCTGAAAACGGCTGTGGGGCTGAAGTTGCCTGTGAATGTGGAGTTGGTGGCATGTGAAACCTGCATGTGGAGCATTTGTTTGTGTGGGATGCTCTACCAGGTTCATTCCCAGATAATGCACTCAAAGGGCACTAAGCATAGAGTGTTAAAACTGAGTTTCCTTGAGAGCTGCTTGGAAGCCTGATGGTGTGTGAAGTTAGTGAGCCAAATGGAGTTGTTCTCCCACAAGAACCACTCGGCTGATCCTTCTTCAATATGCCCTTCACCAACATGCAGTGTTTCCTTGATTGAATTAGCTCTCACACCAATATTTGCCTCTAGAGCCTTTGCATTGAGGGCTATCTGAAAACGGCTGTGGCGGTGATGTTGCCTGAGAATGTGGAGTTGGTGGCATGTGAAACCCGCATGTGGAGCATTCGTTTGTGTGGGATGCTCACCAAGCTTCATTTCATCCTAGGCACTCAAGGGGACTAAGCATAGAGTGTGAAAACTGAGTTTCCTGGAGAGCTGCTTGGAAGCCTGATGGTGTGTGAAGTTAGTGAGCCAAATGGAGTTGTTCTCCCACAAGAACCACTTGGCTGATCCTTCTTCAATATGCCCTTCACCAACATGCAGTGTTTCCTTGATTGCATTAGCTCTCACACCAATATTTGCGTCCAGAGCCTTTGCATTGAGGGCTGTCTGAAAACGGCTGTGGCGCTGAAGTTGCCTGACAATGTGAAGTTGGTGGCATGTGAAACCCGCATGTGGAGCATTCGTTTGTGTGGGATGCTCTAACAGGTTCATTCCTAGATAATGCACACAAAGGGCACTAAGCATAGAGTGTGAAAACTGAGTTTCCTTTAGAGCTGCTTGGAAGCCTGATGGTGTGTGAAGTTAGTGAGCCAAATGGAGTTGTTCTCCCACAAGAACCACTCGGCTGATCATTCTTCAATATGCCCTTCACCAACATGCAGTGTTTCCTTGATTGAATTAGCTCTCACACCAATATTTGCGTCTAGAGCCTTTGCATTGAGGGCTATCTGAAAACGGCTGTGGCGCTGAAGTTGCCTGTGAATGTGGAGTTGGTGGCATGTGAAACGCGCATGTGGAGCATTCGTTTGTGTGGGATGCTCTACCAGGTTCATTCCTAGATAATGCACGCAAAGGGCATTAAGCATAGAGTGTGAAAACTGAGTTTCCTTGAGAGCTGCTTGGAAGCCTGATGGTGTGTGAAGTTAGTGAGCCAAATGGAGTTGTTCTCCCACAAGAACCACTCGGCTGATCCTTCTTCAATATGCCCTTCACCAACATGCAGTGTTTCCTTGATTGAATTAGCTCTCACACCAATATTTGCGTCTAGAGCCTTTGCATTGAGGGCTATCTGAAAACGGCTGTGGCGCTGAAGTTGCCTGAGAATGTGGAGTTGGTGGCATGTGAAACCCGCATGTGGAGCATTCGTTTGTGTGGGATGCTCACCAAGCTTCATTTCAGTCCTAGGCACTCAAAGGGCACTAAGCATAGAGTGTGAAAACTGAGTTTCCTTGAGAGCTGCTTGGAAGCCTGATGGTGTGTGAAGTTAGTGAGCCAAATGGAGTTGTTCTCCCACAAGAACCACTCGGCTGATCCTTCTTCAATATGCCCTTCACCAACATGCAGTGTTTCCTTGATTGAATTAGCTCTCACACCAATATTTGCGTCTAGAGCCTTTGCATTGAGGGCTATCTGAAAACGGCTGTGGCGCTGAAGTTGCCTGAGAATGTGGAGTTGGTGGCATGTGAAACCCGCATGTGGAGCATTCGTTTGTGTGGGATGCACTACCAGGTTCATTCCTAGATAATGCACTCAAAGGGCATTAAGCATAGAGTGTGAAAACTGAGTTTCCTTGAGAGCTGCTTGGAAGCCTGATGGTGTGTGAAGTTAGTGAGCCAAATGGAGTTGTTCTCCCACAAGAACCACTCGGCTGATCCTTCTTCAATATGCCCTTCACCAACATGCAGTGTTTCCTTGATTGAATTAGCTCTCACACCAATATTTGCGTCTAGAGCCTTTGCATTGAGGGCTATCTGAAAACGGCTGTGGCGCTGAAGTTGCCTGAGAATGTGGAGTTGGTGGCATGTGAAACCCGCATGTGGAGCATTCGTTTGTGTGGGATGCACTACCAGGTTCATTCCTAGATAATGCACTCAAAGGGCATTAAGCATAGAGTGTGAAAACTGAGTTTCCTTGAGAGCTGCTTGGAAGCCTGATGGTGTGTGAAGTTAGTGAGCCAAATGGAGTTGTTCTCCCACAAGAACCACTCGGCTGATCCTTCTTCAATATGCCCTTCACCAACATGCAGTGTTTCCTTGATTGAATTAGCTCTCACACCAATATTTGCGTCTAGAGCCTTTGCATTGAGGGCTATCTGAAAACGGCTGTGGCGCTGAAGTTGCCTGAGAATGTGGAGTTGGTGGCATGTGAAACCCGCATGTGGAGCATTCGTTTGTGTGGGATGCTCACCAAGTTTCATTTCAGTCCTAGGCACTCAAAGGGCACTAAGCATAGAGTGTGAAAACTGAGTTTCCTTGAGAGCTGCTTGGAAGCCTGATGGTGTGTGAAGTTAGTGAGCCAAATGGAGTTGTTCTCCCACAAGAACCACTCGGCTGATCCTTCTTCAATATGCCCTTCACCAACATGCAGTGTTTCCTTGATTGAATTAGCTCTCACACCAATATTTGCGTCTAGAGCCTTTGCATTGAGGGCTATCTGAAAACGGCTGTGGCGCTGAAGTTGCCTGAGAATGTGGAGTTGGTGGCATGTGAAACCCGCATGTGGAGCATTCGTTTGTGTGGGATGCACTACCAGGTTCATTCCTAGATAATGCACTCAAAGGGCATTAAGCATAGAGTGTGAAAACTGATTTGTCTGGAGAGCTGCTTGGAAGCCTGATGGTGTGTGAAGTTAGTGAGCCAAATGGAGTTGTTCTCCCACAAGAACCACTCGGCTGATCCTTCTTCAATATGCCCTTCACCAACATGCAGTGTTTCCTTGATTGAATTAGCTCTCACACCAATATTTGCATCTAGAGCCTTTGCATTGAGGGCTATCTGAAAACGGCTGTGGCGCTGAAGTTGCCTGAGAATGTGGAGTTGGTGGCATGTGAAACCCGCATGTGGAGCATTCGTTTGTGTGGGATGCTTACCAAGTTTCATTTCAGTCCTAGGCACTCAAAGGGCACTAAGCATAGAGTGTGAAAACTGAGTTTCCTTGAGAGCTGCTTGGAAGCCTGATGGTGTGTGAAGTTAGTGAGCCAAATGGAGTTGTTCTCCCACAAGAACCACTCGGCTGATCCTTCTTCAATATGCCCTTCACCAACATGCAGTGTTTCCTTGATTGAATTAGCTCTCACACCAATATTTGCGTCCAGAGCCTTTGCATTGAGGGCTGTCTGAAAACGGCTGTGGCGCTGAAGTTGCCTGTGAATGTGGAGTTGGTGGCATGTGAAACCCGCATGTGGAGCATTCGTTTGTGTGGGATGCTCTAACAGGTTCATTCCTAGATAATGCCCTCAAAGGGCACTAAGCATAGAGTGTGAAAACTGAGTTTCCTTGAGAGCTGCTTGGAAGCCTGATGGTGTGTGAAGTTAGTGAGCCAAATGGAGTTGTTCTCCCACAAGAACCACTCGGCTGATCCTTCTTCAATATGCCCTTCACCAACATGCAGTGTTTCCTTGATTGAATTAGCTCTCACACCAATATTTGCGTCTAGAGCCTTTGCATTGAGGGCTATCTGAAAACGGCTGTGGCGCTGAAGTTGCCTGAGAATGTGGAGTTGGTGGCATGTGAAACCCGCATGTGGAGCATTCGTTTGTGTGGGATGCTCACCAAGATTCATTTCAGTCCTAGGCACTCAAAGGGCACTAAGCATAGAGTGTGAAAACTGAGTTTCCTTTAGAGCTGCTTGGAAGCCTGATGGTGTGTGAAGTTAGTGAGCCAAATGGAGTTGTTCTCCCACAAGAACCACTCGGCTGATCATTCTTCAATATGCCCTTCACCAACATGCAGTGTTTCCTTGATTGAATTAGCTCTCACACCAATATTTGCGTCTAGAGCCTTTGCATTGAGGGCTATCTGAAAATGGCTGTGGCGCTGAAGTTGCCTGAGAATGTGGAGTTGGTGGCATGTGAAACCTGCATGTGGAGCATTCGTTTGTGTGGGATGCTGACCAAGCTTCATTTCAGTCCTAGGCACTCAAAGGGCACTAAGCATAGAGTGTGAAAACTGAGTTTCCTTGAGAGCTGCTTGGAAGCCTGATGGTGTGTGAAGTTAGTGAGCCAAATGGAGTTGTTCTCCCACAAGAACCACTCGGCTGATCCTTCTTCAATATGCCCTTCACCAACATGCAGTGTTTCCTTGATTGAATTAGCTCTCACACCAATATTTGCGTCTAGAGCCTTTGCATTGAGGGCTATCTGAAAACGGCTGTGGCGCTGAAGTTGCCTGTGAATGTGGAGTTAGTGTCATGTGAAACCCGCATGTGGAGCATTCGTTTGTGTGGGATGCTCACCAAGTTTCATTTCAGTCCTAGGCACTCAAAGGGCACTAAGCATAGAGTGTGAAAACTGAGTTTCCTTGAGAGCTGCTTGGAAGCCTGATGGTGTGTGAAGTTAGTGAGCCAAATGGAGTTGTTCTCCCACAAGAACCACTCGGCTGATCCTTCTTCAATATGCCCTTCACCAACATGCAGTGTTTCCTTGATTGAATTAGCTCTCACACCAATATTTGCGTCTAGAGCCTTTGCATTGAGGGCTATCTGAAAATGGCTGTGGCGCTGAAGTTGCCTGTGAATGTGGAGTTGGTGGCATGTGAAACCCGCATGTGGAGCATTCGTTTGTGTGGGATGCTTACCAAGTTTCATTTCAGTCCTAGGCACTCAAAGGGCACTAAGCATAGAGTGTGAAAACTGAGTTTCCTTGAGAGCTGCTTGGAAGCCTGATGGTGTGTGAAGTTAGTGAGCCAAATGGAGTTGTTCTCCCACAAGAACCACTCGGCTGATCCTTCTTCAATATGCCCTTCACCAACATGCAGTGTTTCCTTGATTGAATTAGCTCTCACACCAATATTTGCGTCTAGAGCCTTTGCATTGAGGGCTATCTGAAAACGGCTGTGGCGCTGAAGTTGCCTGAGAATGTGGAGTTGGTGGCATGTGAAACCCGCATGTGGAGCATTCGTTTGTGTGGGATGCACTACCAGGTTCATTCCTAGATAATGCACTCAAAGGGCATTAAGCATAGAGTGTGAAAACTGAGTTTCCTTGAGAGCTGCTTGGAAGCCTGATGGTGTGTGAAGTTAGTGAGCCAAATGGAGTTGTTCTCCCACAAGAACCACTCGGCTGATCCTTCTTCAATATGCCCTTCACCAACATGCAGTGTTTCCTTGATTGAATTAGCTCTCACACCAATATTTGCGTCTAGAGCCTTTGCATTGAGGGCTATCTGAAAACGGCTGTGGCGCTGAAGTTGCCTGAGAATGTGGAGTTGGTGGCATGTGAAACCCGCATGTGGAGCATTCGTTTGTGTGGGATGCACTACCAGGTTCATTCCTAGATAATGCACTCAAAGGGCATTAAGCATAGAGTGTGAAAACTGAGTTTCCTTGAGAGCTGCTTGGAAGCCTGATGGTGTGTGAAGTTAGTGAGCCAAATGGAGTTGTTCTCCCACAAGAACCACTCGGCTGATCCTTCTTCAATATGCCCTTCACCAACATGCAGTGTTTCCTTGATTGAATTAGCTCTCACACCAATATTTGCGTCTAGAGCCTTTGCATTGAGGGCTATCTGAAAACGGCTGTGGCGCTGAAGTTGCCTGAGAATGTGGAGTTGGTGGCATGTGAAACCCGCATGTGGAGCATTCGTTTGTGTGGGATGCTCACCAAGTTTCATTTCAGTCCTAGGCACTCAAAGGGCACTAAGCATAGAGTGTGAAAACTGAGTTTCCTTGAGAGCTGCTTGGAAGCCTGATGGTGTGTGAAGTTAGTGAGCCAAATGGAGTTGTTCTCCCACAAGAACCACTCGGCTGATCCTTCTTCAATATGCCCTTCACCAACATGCAGTGTTTCCTTGATTGAATTAGCTCTCACACCAATATTTGCGTCTAGAGCCTTTGCATTGAGGGCTATCTGAAAACGGCTGTGGCGCTGAAGTTGCCTGAGAATGTGGAGTTGGTGGCATGTGAAACCCGCATGTGGAGCATTCGTTTGTGTGGGATGCACTACCAGGTTCATTCCTAGATAATGCACTCAAAGGGCATTAAGCATAGAGTGTGAAAACTGATTTGTCTGGAGAGCTGCTTGGAAGCCTGATGGTGTGTGAAGTTAGTGAGCCAAATGGAGTTGTTCTCCCACAAGAACCACTCGGCTGATCCTTCTTCAATATGCCCTTCACCAACATGCAGTGTTTCCTTGATTGAATTAGCTCTCACACCAATATTTGCATCTAGAGCCTTTGCATTGAGGGCTATCTGAAAACGGCTGTGGCGCTGAAGTTGCCTGAGAATGTGGAGTTGGTGGCATGTGAAACCCGCATGTGGAGCATTCGTTTGTGTGGGATGCTTACCAAGTTTCATTTCAGTCCTAGGCACTCAAAGGGCACTAAGCATAGAGTGTGAAAACTGAGTTTCCTTGAGAGCTGCTTGGAAGCCTGATGGTGTGTGAAGTTAGTGAGCCAAATGGAGTTGTTCTCCCACAAGAACCACTCGGCTGATCCTTCTTCAATATGCCCTTCACCAACATGCAGTGTTTCCTTGATTGAATTAGCTCTCACACCAATATTTGCGTCCAGAGCCTTTGCATTGAGGGCTGTCTGAAAACGGCTGTGGCGCTGAAGTTGCCTGTGAATGTGGAGTTGGTGGCATGTGAAACCCGCATGTGGAGCATTCGTTTGTGTGGGATGCTCTAACAGGTTCATTCCTAGATAATGCCCTCAAAGGGCACTAAGCATAGAGTGTGAAAACTGAGTTTCCTTGAGAGCTGCTTGGAAGCCTGATGGTGTGTGAAGTTAGTGAGCCAAATGGAGTTGTTCTCCCACAAGAACCACTCGGCTGATCCTTCTTCAATATGCCCTTCACCAACATGCAGTGTTTCCTTGATTGAATTAGCTCTCACACCAATATTTGCGTCTAGAGCCTTTGCATTGAGGGCTATCTGAAAACGGCTGTGGCGCTGAAGTTGCCTGAGAATGTGGAGTTGGTGGCATGTGAAACCCGCATGTGGAGCATTCGTTTGTGTGGGATGCTCACCAAGATTCATTTCAGTCCTAGGCACTCAAAGGGCACTAAGCATAGAGTGTGAAAACTGAGTTTCCTTTAGAGCTGCTTGGAAGCCTGATGGTGTGTGAAGTTAGTGAGCCAAATGGAGTTGTTCTCCCACAAGAACCACTCGGCTGATCATTCTTCAATATGCCCTTCACCAACATGCAGTGTTTCCTTGATTGAATTAGCTCTCACACCAATATTTGCGTCTAGAGCCTTTGCATTGAGGGCTATCTGAAAATGGCTGTGGCGCTGAAGTTGCCTGAGAATGTGGAGTTGGTGGCATGTGAAACCTGCATGTGGAGCATTCGTTTGTGTGGGATGCTGACCAAGCTTCATTTCAGTCCTAGGCACTCAAAGGGCACTAAGCATAGAGTGTGAAAACTGAGTTTCCTTGAGAGCTGCTTGGAAGCCTGATGGTGTGTGAAGTTAGTGAGCCAAATGGAGTTGTTCTCCCACAAGAACCACTCGGCTGATCCTTCTTCAATATGCCCTTCACCAACATGCAGTGTTTCCTTGATTGAATTAGCTCTCACACCAATATTTGCGTCTAGAGCCTTTGCATTGAGGGCTATCTGAAAACGGCTGTGGCGCTGAAGTTGCCTGTGAATGTGGAGTTAGTGTCATGTGAAACCCGCATGTGGAGCATTCGTTTGTGTGGGATGCTCACCAAGTTTCATTTCAGTCCTAGGCACTCAAAGGGCACTAAGCATAGAGTGTGAAAACTGAGTTTCCTTGAGAGCTGCTTGGAAGCCTGATGGTGTGTGAAGTTAGTGAGCCAAATGGAGTTGTTCTCCCACAAGAACCACTCGGCTGATCCTTCTTCAATATGCCCTTCACCAACATGCAGTGTTTCCTTGATTGAATTAGCTCTCACACCAATATTTGCGTCTAGAGCCTTTGCATTGAGGGCTATCTGAAAATGGCTGTGGCGCTGAAGTTGCCTGTGAATGTGGAGTTGGTGGCATGTGAAACCCGCATGTGGAGCATTCGTTTGTGTGGGATGCTTACCAAGTTTCATTTCAGTCCTAGGCACTCAAAGGGCACTAAGCATAGAGTGTGAAAACTGAGTTTCCTTGAGAGCTGCTTGGAAGCCTGATGGTGTGTGAAGTTAGTGAGCCAAATGGAGTTGTTCTCCCACAAGAACCACTCGGCTGATCCTTCTTCAATATGCCCTTCACCAACATGCAGTGTTTCCTTGATTGAATTAGCTCTCACACCAATATTTGCGTCTAGAGCCTTTGCTTTGAGGGCTATCTGAAAACGGCTGTGGCGCTGAAGTTGCCTGAGAATGTGGAGTTGGTGGCATGTGAAACCCGCATGTGGAGCATTCGTTTGTGTTGGATGCTCACCAAGTTTCATTTCAGTCCTAGGCACTCAAAGGGCACTAAGCATAGAGTGTGAAAACTGAGTTTCCTTGAGAGCTGCTTGGAAGCCTGATGGTGTGTGAAGTTAGTGAGCCAAATGGAGTTGTTCTCCCACAAGAAGCACTCGGCTGATCCTTCTTCAATATGTCCTTCACCAACATGCAGTGTTTCCTTGATTGAATTAGCTCTCACACCAATATTTGCGTCTAGAGCCTTTGCATTGAGGGCTATCTGAAAAAGGCTGTGGAGCTGAAGTTGCCTGAGAATGTGGAGTTGGTGGCATGTGAAACCCGCCTGTGGAGCATTCGTTTGTGTGGGATGCACTACCAGGTTCATTCCTAGATAATGCACTCAAAGGGCATTAAGCATAGAGTGTGAAAACTGAGTTTCCTTGAGAGCTGCTTGGAAGCCTGATGGTGTGTGAAGTTAGTGAGCCAAATGGAGTTGTTCTCCCACAAGAACCACTCGGCTGATCCTTCTTCAATATGCCCTTCACCAACATGCAGTGTTTCCTTGATTGAATTAGCTCTCACACCAATATTTGCGTCTAGAGCCTTTGCATTGAGGGCTATCTGAAAATGGCTGTGGCGCTGAAGTTGCCTGAGAATGTGGAGTTGGTGGCATGTGAAACCCGCATGTGGAGCATTCGTTTGTGTGGGATGCTCACCAAGCTTCATTTCATCCTAGGCACTCAAAGGGCACTAAGCATAGAGTGTGAAAACTGAGTTTCCTTGAGAGCTGCTTGGAAGCCTGATGGTGTGTAAAGTTAGTGAGCCAAATGGAGTTGTTCTCCCACAAGAACCACTCGGCTGATCCTTCTTCAATATGCCCTTCACCAACATGCAGTGTTTCCTTGATTGAATTAGCTCTCACACCAATATTTGCGTCCAGAGCCTTTGCATTGAGGGCTGTCTGAAAACGGCTGTGGCGCTGAAGTTGCCTGTGAATGTGGAGTTGGTGGCATGTGAAACCCGCATGTGGAGCATTCGTTTGTGTGGGATGCTCTAACAGGTTCATCCCTAGATAATGCCCTCAAAGGGCACTAAGCATAGAGTGTGAAAACTGAGTTTCCTTGAGAGCTGCTTGGAAGCCTGATGGTGTGTGAAGTTAGTGAGCCAAATGGAGTTGTTCTCCCACAAGAACCACTCGGCTGATCCTTCTTCAATATGCCCTTCACCAACATGCAGTGTTTCCTTGATTGAATTAGCTCTCACACCAATATTTGCGTCTAGAGCCTTTGCATTGAGGGCTATCTGAAAACGGCTGTGGCGCTGAAGTTGCCTGAGAATGTGGAGTTGGTGGCATGTGAAACCCGCATGTGGAGGATTCGTTTGTGTGGGATGCTCACCAAGTTTCATTTCAGTCCTAGGCACTCAAAGGGCACTAAGCATAGAGTATGAAAACTGAGTTTCCTTGAGAGCTGCTTGGAAGCCTGATGGTGTGTGAAGTTAGTGAGCCAAATGGAGTTGTTCTCCCACAAGAACCACTCGGCTGATCATTCTTCAATATGTCCTTCACCAAGATGCAGTGTTTCCTTGATTGAATTAGCTCTCACACCAATATTTGCGTCTAGAGCCTTTGCATTGAGGGCTATCTGAAAACGGCTGTGGCGCTGAACTGCCTGAGAATGTGGAGTTGGTGGCATGTGAAACCCGCATGTGGAGCATTCGTTTGTGTGGGATGCTCACCCAGCTTCATTTCAGTCCAAGGCACTCAAAGGGCACTAAGCATAGAGTGTGAAAACTGAGTTTCCTTGAGAGCTGCTTGGAAGCCTGATGGTGTGTGAAGTTAGTGAGCCAAATGGAGTTGTTCTCCCACAAGAACCACTCGGCTGATCCTTCTTCAATATGCCCTTCACCAACATGCGGTGTTTCCTTGATTGAATTAGCTCTCACACCAATATTTGCGTCTAGAGCCTTTGCATTGAGGGCTATCTGAAAACGGCTGTGGCGGTGAAGTTTACTGAGAATTTGGAGTTGGTGGCATGTGAAACCCGCATGTGGAGCATTCGTTTGTGTGGGATGCTCACCAAGCTTCATTTCATCCTAGGCACTCAAAGGGCACTAAGCATAGAGTGTGAAAACTGAGTTTCCTTGAGAGCTGCTTGGAAGCCTGATGGTGTGTGAAGTTAGTGAGCCAAATGGAGTTGTTCTCCCACAAGAA
Source organism: Ochotona princeps (assembly GCF_030435755.1). Lineage (NCBI taxonomy): Eukaryota > Metazoa > Chordata > Mammalia > Lagomorpha > Ochotonidae > Ochotona > Ochotona princeps. Next base: position 9,987 of record NW_026699342.1, on the reverse strand, counting down.
CCACTCGGCTGATCCTTCTTCAATATGCCCTTCACCAACATGCAGTGTTTCCTTGATTGAATTAGCTCTCACACCAATATTTGCGTCTAGAGCCTTTGCATTGAGGGCTATCTGAAAATGGCTGTAACACTGAAGTTGCCTGAGAATGTGGAGTTGGTGGCATGTGAAACCCGCATGTGGAGAATTTGTTTTTGTGGGATCCTCACCTAGCTTCATTAGAATCCTAGGCACTCAAAGGGCACTAAGCATAGAGTGTGAAAACTGAGTTTCCTTGAGAGCTGCTTGGAAGCCTGATGGTGTGTGAAGTTAGTGAGCCAAATGGAGTTGTTCTCCCACAAGAACCACTCGGCTGATCCTTCTTCAATATGCCCTTCACCAACATGCAGTGTTTCCTTGATTGAATTAGCTCTCACACCAATATTTGCGTCTAGAGCCTTTGCATTGAGGGCTATCTGAAAATGGCTGTAACACTGAAGTTGCCTGAGAATGTGGAGTTGGTGGCATGTGAAACCCGCATGTGGAGAATTTGTTTTTGTGGGATCCTCACCTAGCTTCATTAGAATCCTAGGCACTCAAAGGGCACTAAGCATAGAGTGTGAAAACTGAGTTTCCTTGAGAGCTGCTTGGAAGCCTGATGGTGTGTGAAGTTAGTGAGCCAAATGGAGTTGTTCTCCCACAAGAACCACTCGGCTGATCCTTCTTCAATATGCCCTTCACCAACATGCAGTGTTTCCTTGATTGAATTAGCTCTCACACCAATATTTGCGTCCAGAGCCTTTGCATTGAGGGCTATCTGAAAACGGCTGTGGCGCTGAAGTTGCCTGAAAATGTGGAGTTGGTGGCATGTGAAACCCGCATGTGGAGCATTCGTTTGTGTGGGATGCTCACCAAGTTTCATTTCAGTCCTAGGCACTCAAAGGGCACTAAGCATAGAGTGTGAAAACTGAGTTTCCTTGAGAGCTGCTTGGAAGCCTGATGGTGTGTGAAGTTAGTGAGCCAAATGGAGTTGTTCTCCCACAAGAACCACTCGGCTGATCATTCTTCAATATGTCCTTCACCAAGATGCAGTGTTTCCTTGATTGAATTAGCTCTCACACCAATATTTGCGTCTAGAGCCTTTGCATTGAGGGCTATCTGAAAACGGCTGTGGCGCTGAACTGCCTGAGAATGTGGAGTTGGTGGCATGTGAAACCCGCATGTGGAGCATTCGTTTGTGTGGGATGCTCACCAAGCTTCATTTCAGTCCTAGGCACTCAAAGGGCACTAAGCATAGAGTGTGAAAACTGAGTTTCCTTGAGAGCTGCTTGGAAGCCTGATGGTGTGTGAAGTTAGTGAGCCAAATGGAGTTGTTCTCCCACAAGAACCACTCGGCTGATCCTTCTTCAATATGCCCTTCACCAACATGCAGTGTTTCCTTGATTGAATTAGCTCTCACACCAATATTTGCGTCTAGAGCCTTTGCTTTGAGGGCTATCTGAAAACGGCTGTGGCGCTGAAGTTGCCTGAGAATGTGGAGTTGGTGGCATGTGAAACCCGCATGTGGAGCATTCGTTTGTGTTGGATGCTCACCAAGTTTCATTTCAGTCCTAGGCACTCAAAGGGCACTAAGCATAGAGTGTGAAAACTGAGTTTCCTTGAGAGCTGCTTGGAAGCCTGATGGTGTGTGAAGTTAGTGAGCCAAATGGAGTTGTTCTCCCACAAGAACCACTCGGCTGATCCTTCTTCAATATGTCCTTCACCAACATGCAGTGTTTCCTTGATTGAATTAGCTCTCACACCAATATTTGCGTCTAGAGCCTTTGCATTGAGGGCTATCTGAAAACGGCTGTGGAGCTGAAGTTGCCTGAGAATGTGGAGTTGGTGGCATGTGAAACCCGCATGTGGAGCATTCGTTTGTGTGGGATGCACTACCAGGTTCATTCCTAGATAATGCACTCAAAGGGCATTAAGCATAGAGTGTGAAAACTGAGTTTCCTTGAGAGCTGCTTGGAAGCCTGATGGTGTGTGAAGTTAGTGAGCCAAATGGAGTTGTTCTCCCACAAGAACCACTCGGCTGATCCTTCTTCAATATGCCCTTCACCAACATGCAGTGTTTCCTTGATTGAATTAGCTCTCACACCAATATTTGCGTCTAGAGCCTTTGCATTGAGGGCTATCTGAAAATGGCTGTGGCGGTGAAGTTGCCTGAGAATGTGGAGTTGGTGGCATGTGAAACCCGCATGTGGAGCATTCGTTTGTGTGGGATGCTCACCAAGCTTCATTTCATCCTAGGCACTCAAAGGGCACTAAGCATAGAGTGTGAAAACTGAGTTTCCTGGAGAGCTGCTTGGAAGCCTGATGGTGTGTGAAGTTAGTGAGCCAAATGGAGTTGTTCTCCCACAAGAACCACTCGGCTGATCCTTCTTCAATATGCCCTTCACCAACATGCAGTGTTTCCTTGATTGAATTAGCTCTCACACCAATATTTGTGTCTAGAGCCTTTGCATTGAGGGCTATCTGAAAACGGCTGTGGCGCTGAAGTTGCCTGTGAATGTGGAGTTGGTGGCATGTGAAACCTGCATGTGGAGCATTTGTTTGTGTGGGATGCTCTACCAGGTTCATTCCCAGATAATGCACTCAAAGGGCACTAAGCATAGAGTGTGAAAACTGAGTTTCCTTGAGAGCTGCTTGGAAGCCTGATGGTGTGTGAAGTTAGTGAGCCAAATGGAGTTGTTCTCCCACAAGAACCACTCGGCTGATCCTTCTTCAATATGCCCTTCACCAACATGCAGTGTTTCCTTGATTGAATTAGCTCTCACACCAATATTTGCGTCTAGAGCCTTTGCATTGAGGGCTATCTGAAAACGGCTGTGGCGGTGATGTTGCCTGAGAATGTGGAGTTGGTGGCATGTGAAACCCGCATGTGGAGCATTCGTTTGTGTGGGATGCTCACCAACCTTCATTTCATCCTAGGCACTCAAGGGGACTAAGCATAGAGTGTGAAAACTGAGTTTCCTGGAGAGCTGCTTGGAAGCCTGATGGTGTGTGAAGTTAGTGAGCCAAATGGAGTTGTTCTCCCACAAGAACCACTTGGCTGATCCTTCTTCAATATGCCCTTCACCAACATGCAGTGTTTCCTTGATTGCATTAGCTCTCACACCAATATTTGCCTCTAGAGCCTTTGCATTGAGGGCTGTCTGAAAACGGCTGTGGCGCTGAAGTTGCCTGACAATGTGAAGTTGGTGGCATGTGAAACCCGCATGTGGAGCATTCGTTTGTGTGGGATGCTCTAACAGGTTCATTCCTAGATAATGCACTCAAAGGGCACTAAGCATAGAGTGTGAAAACTGAGTTTCCTTGAGAGCTGCTTGGAAGCCTGATGGTGTGTGAAGTTAGTGAGCCAAATGGAGTTGTTCTCCCACAAGAACCACTCGGCTGATCCTTCTTCAATATGCCCTTCACCAACATGCAGTGTTTCCTTGATTGAATTAGCTCTCACACCAATATTTGCGTCTAGAGCCTTTGCATTGAGGGCTATCTGAAAACGGCTGTGGCGCTTAAGTTGCCTGTGAATGTGGAGTTGGTGTCATGTGAAACCCGCATGTGGAGCATTCGTTTGTGTGGGATGCTCACCAACTTTCATTTCAGTCCTAGGCACTCAAAGGGCACTAAGCATAGAGTGTGAAAACTGAGTTTCCTTGAGAGCTGCTTGGAAGCCTGATGGTGTGTGAAGTTAGTGAGCCAAATGGAGTTGTTCTCCCACAAGAACCACTCGGCTGATCCTTCTTCAATATGCCCTTCACCAACATGCAGTGTTTCCTTGATTGAATTAGCTCTCACACCAATATTTGTGTCTAGAGCCTTTGCATTGAGGGCTATCTGAAAACGGCTGTGGCGCTGAAGTTGCCTGTGAATGTGGAGTTGGTGGCATGTGAAACCTGCATGTGGAGCATTTGTTTGTGTGGGATGCTCTACCAGGTTCATTCCCAGATAATGCACTCAAAGGGCACTAAGCATAGAGTGTGAAAACTGAGTTTCCTTGACAGCTGCTTGGAAGCCTGATGGTGTGTGAAGTTAGTGAGCCAAATGGAGTTGTTCTCCCACAAGAACCACTCGGCTGATCCTTCTTCAATATGCCCTTCACCAACATGCAGTGTTTCCTTGATTGAATTAGCTCTCACACCAATATTTGCGTCTAGAGCCTTTGCATTGAGGGCTATCTGAAAACGGCTGTGGCGGTGATGTTGCCTGAGAATGTGGAGTTGGTGGCATGTGAAACCCGCATGTGGAGCATTCGTTTGTGTGGGATGCTCACCAAGCTTCATTTCATCCTAGGCACTCAAAGGGCACTAAGCATAGAGTGTGAAAACTGAGTTTCCTGGAGAGCTGCTTGGAAGCCTGATGGTGTGTGAAGTTAGTGAGCCAAATGGAGTTGTTCTCCCACAAGAACCACTTGGCTGATCCTTTTTCAATATGCCCTTCACCAACATGCAGTGTTTCCTTGATTGCATTAGCTCTCACACCAATATTTGCGTCCAGAGCCTTTGCATTGAGGGCTGTCTGAAAAGGGCTGTGGCGCTGAAGTTGCCTGACAATGTGAAGTTGGTGGCATGTGAAACCCGCATGTGGAGCATTCGTTTGTGTGGGATGCTCTAACAGGTTCATTCCTAGATAATGCACTCAAAGGGCACTAAGCATAGAGTGTGAAAACTGAGTTTCCTTGAGAGCTGGTTGGAAGCCTGATGGTGTGTGAAGTTAGTGAGCCAAATGGAGTTGTTCTCCCACAAGAACCACTCGGCTGATCCTTCTTCAATATGCCCTTCACCAACATGCAGTGTTTCCTTGATTGAATTAGCTCTCACACCAATATTTGCGTCTAGAGCCTTTGCATTGAGGGCTATCTGAAAACGGCTGTGGCGCTGAAGTTGCCTGAGAATGTGGAGTTGGTGGCATGTGAAACCCGCATGTGGAGCATTCGTTTGTGTGGGATGCTCTACCAGGTTCATTCCTAGATAATGCACTCAAAGGGCATTAAGCATAGAGTGTGAAAACTGAGTTTCCTTGAGAGCTGCTTGGAAGCCTGATGGTGTGTGAAGTTAGTGAGCCAAATGGAGTTGTTCTCCCACAAGAACCACTCGGCTGATCCTTCTTCAATATGCCCTTCACCAACATGCAGTGTTTCCTTGATTGAATTAGCTCTCACACCAATATTTGCGTCTAGAGCCTTTGCATTGAGGGCTATCTGAAAACGGCTGTGGCGCTGAAGTTGCCTGTGAATGTGGAGTTGGTGTCATGTGAAACCCGCATGTGGAGCATTCGTTTGTGTGGGATGCTCACCAAGTTTCATTTCAGTCCTAGGCACTCAAAGGGCACTAAGCATAGAGTGTGAAAACTGAGTTTCCTTGAGAGCTGCTTGGAAGCCTGATGGTGTGTGAAGTTAGTGAGCCAAATGGAGTTGTTCTCCCACAAGAACCACTCGGCTGATCCTTCTTCAATATGCCCTTCACCAACATGCAGTGTTTCCTTGATTGAATTAGCTCTCACACCAATATTTGCGTCTAGAGCCTTTGCATTGAGGGCTATCTGAAAATGGCTGTGGCGCTGAAGTTGCCTGTGAATGTGGAGTTGGTGGCATGTGAAACCCGCATGTGGAGCATTCGTTTGTGTGGGATGCTCTACCAGGTTCATTCCTAGATAATGCACTCAAAGGGCATTAAGCATAGAGTGTGAAAACTGAGTTTCCTTGAGAGCTGCTTGGAAGCCTGATGGTGTGTGAAGTTAGTGAGCCAAATGGAGTTGTTCTCCCACAAGAACCACTCGGCTGATCCTTCTTCAATATGCCCTTCACCAACATGCAGTGTTTCCTTGATTGAATTAGCTCTCACACCAATATTTGCGTCTAGAGCCTTTGCATTGAGGGCTATCTGAAAACGGCTGTGACGCTGAAGTTGCCTGAGAATGTGGAGTTGGTGGCATGTGAAACCCGCATGTGGAGCATTCGTTTGTGTGGGATGCTCACCAAGTTTCATTTCAGTCCTAGGCACTCAAAGGGCACTAAGCATAGAGTGTGAAAACTGAGTTTCCTTGAGAGCTGCTTGGAAGCCTGATGTTGTGTGAAGTTAGTGAGCCAAATGGAGTTGTTCTCCCACAAGAACCACTCGGCTGATCCTTTTTCAATATGCCCTTCACCAACATGCAGTGTTTCCTTGATTGAATTAGCTCTCACACCAATATTTGCGTCCAGAGCCTTTGCATTGAGGGCTGTCTGGAAACGGCTGTGGCGCTGAAGTTGCCTGTGAATGTGGAGTTGGTGGCATGTGAAACCCGCATGTGGAGCATTCGTTTGTGTGGGATGCTCTAACAGGTTCATTCCTAGATAATGCCCTCAAAGGGCACTAAGCATAGAGTGTGAAAACTGAGTTTCCTTGAGAGCTGCTTGGAAGCCTGATGGTGTGTGAAGTTAGTGAGCCAAATGGAGTTGTTCTCCCACAAGAACCACTCGGCTGATCCTTCTTCAATATGCCCTTCACCAACATGCAGTGTTTCCTTGATTGAATTAGTTCTCACACCAATATTTGTGTCTAGAGCCTTTGCATTGAGGGCTATCTGAAAACGCTGTGGCGCTAAAGTTGCCTGTGAATGTGGAGTTGGTGGCATGTGAAACCTGCATGTGGAGCATTTGTTTGTGTGGGATGCTCTACCAGGTTCATTCCCACATAATGCACTCAAAGGGCACTAAGCATAGAGTGTTAAAACTGAGTTTCCTTGAGAGCTGCTTGGAAGCCTGATGGTGTGTGAAGTTAGTGAGCCAAATGGAGTTGTTCTCCCACAAGAACCACTCGGCTGATCCTTCTTCAATATGCCCTTCACCAACATGCAGTGTTTCCTTGATTGAATTAGCTCTCACACCAATATTTGCGTCTAGAGCCTTTGCATTGAGGGCTATCTGAAAACGGCTGTGGCGGTGATGTTGCCTGAGAATGTGGAGTTGGTGGCATGTGAAACCCGCATGTGGAGCATTCGTTTGTGTGGGATGCTCACCAAGCTTCATTTCATCCTAGGCACTCAAGGGGACTAAGCATAGAGTGTGAAAACTGAGTTTCCTGGAGAGCTGCTTGGAAGCCTGATGGTGTGTGAAGTTAGTGAGCCAAATGGAGTTGTTCTCCCACAAGAACCACTTGGCTGATCCTTCTTCAATATGCCCTTCACCAACATGCAGTGTTTCCTTGATTGCATTAGCTCTCACACCAATATTTGCGTCCAGAGCCTTTGCATTGAGGGCTGTCTGAAAACGGCTGTGGCGCTGAAGTTGCCTGACAATGTGAAGTTGGTGGCATGTGAAACCCGCATGTGGAGCATTCGTTTGTGTGGGATGCTCTAACAGGTTCATTCCCAGATAATGCACACAAAGGGCACTAAGCATAGAGTGTGAAAACTGAGTTTCCTTGAGAGCTGCTTGGAAGCCTGATGGTGTGTGAAGTTAGTGAGCCAAATGGAGTTGTTCTCCCACAAGAACCACTCGGCTGATCCTTCTTCAATATGCCCTTCACCAACATGCAGTGTTTCCTTGATTGAATTAGCTCTCACACCAATATTTGCGTCTAGAACCTTTGCATTGAGGGCTATCTGAAAACGGCTGTGGCGCTGAAGTTGCCTGTGAATGTGGAGTTGGTGTCATGTGAAACCCGCATGTGGAGCATTCGTTTGTGTGGGATGCTCACCAAGTTTCATTTCAGTCCTAGGCACTCAAAGGGCACTAAGCATAGAGTGTGAAAACTGAGTTTCCTTGAGAGCTGCTTGGAAGCCTGAATGTGTGTGACGTTAGTGAGCCAAATGGAGTTGTTCTCCCACAAGAACCACTCGGCTGATCCTTCTTCAATATGCCCTTCACCAACATGCAGTGTTTCCTTGATTGAATTAGCTCTCACACCAATATTTGCGTCTAGAGCCTTTGCATTGAGGGCTATCTGAAAATGGCTGTGGCGCTGAAGTTGCCTGAGAATGTGGAGTTGGTGGCATGTGAAACCCGCATGTGGAGCATTCGTTTGTGTGGGATGCTCTACCAGGTTCATTCCTAGATAATGCACTCAAAGGGCATTAAGCATAGAGTGTGAAAACTGAGTTTCCTTGAGAGCTGCTTGGAAGCCTGATGGTGTGTGAAGTTAGTGAGCCAAATGGAGTTGTTCTCCCACAAGAACCACTCGGCTGATCCTTTTTCAATATGCCCTTCACCAACATGCAGTGTTTCCTTGATTGAATTAGCTCTCACACCAATATTTGCGTCCAGAGCCTTTGCATTGAGGGCTGTCTGGAAACGGCTGTGGCGCTGAAGTTGCCTGTGAATGTGGAGTTGGTGGCATGTGAAACCCGCATGTGGAGCATTCGTTTGTGTGGGATGCTTACCAAGTTTCATTTCAGTCCTAGGCACTCAAAGGGCACTAAGCATAGAGTGTGAAAACTGAGTTTCCTTGAGAGCTGCTTGGAAGCCTGATGGTGTGTGAAGTTAGTGAGCCAAATGGAGTTGTTCTCCCACAAGAACCACTCGGCTGATCCTTCTTCAATATGCCCTTCACCAACATGCAGTGTTTCCTTGATTGAATTAGCTCTCACACCAATATTTGCGTCCAGAGCCTTTGCATTGAGGGCTGTCTGAAAACGGCTGTGGCGCTGAAGTTGCCTGTGAATGTGGAGTTGGTGGCATGTGAAACCCGCATGTGGAGCATTCGTTTGTGTGGGATGCTCTAACAGGTTCATTCCTAGATAATGCACTCAAAGGGCACTAAGCATAGAGTGTGAAAACTGAGTTTCCTTGAGAGCTGCTTGGAAGCCTGATGGTGTGTGAAGTTAGTGAGCCAAATGGAGTTGTTCTCCCACAAGAACCACTCGGCTGATCCTTCTTCAATATGCCCTTCACCAACATGCAGTGTTTCCTTGATTGAATTAGCTCTCACACCAATATTTGCGTCTAGAGCCTTTGCATTGAGGGCTATCTGAAAACGGCTGTGGCGCTGAAGTTGCCTGAGAATGTGGAGTTGGTGGCATGTGAAACCCGCATGTGGAGCATTCGTTTGTGTGGGATGCTCACCAAGATTCATTTCAGTCCTAGGCACTCAAAGGGCACTAAGCATAGAGTGTGAAAACTGAGTTTCCTTTAGAGCTGCTTGGAAGCCTGATGGTGTGTGAAGTTAGTGAGCCAAATGGAGTTGTTCTCCCACAAGAACCACTCGGCTGATCCTTCTTCAATATGCCCTTCACCAACATGCAGTGTTTCCTTGATTGAATTAGCTCTCACACCAATATTTGCGTCTAGAGCCTTTGCATTGAGGGCTATCTGAAAACGGCTGTGGCGCTGAAGTTGCCTGAGAATGTGGAGTTAGTGTCATGTGAAACCCGCATGTGGAGCATTCGTTTGTGTGGGATGCTCACCAAGTTTCATTTCAGTCCTAGGCACTCAAAGGGCACTAAGCATAGAGTGTGAAAACTGAGTTTCCTTGAGAGCTGCTTGGAAGCCTGATGGTGTGTGAAGTTAGTGAGCCAAATGGAGTTGTTCTCCCACAAGAACCACTCGGCTGATCCTTCTTCAATATGCCCTTCACCAACATGCAGTGTTTCCTTGATTGAATTAGCTCTCACACCAATATTTGCGTCTAGAGCCTTTGCATTGAGGGCTATCTGAAAATGGCTGTGGCGCTGAAGTTGCCTGTGAATGTGGAGTTGGTGGCATGTGAAACCCGCATGTGGAGCATTCGTTTGTGTGGGATGCACTACCAGGTTCATTCCTAGATAATGCACTCAAAGGGCATTAAGCATAGAGTGTGAAAACTGAGTTTCCTTGAGAGCTGCTTGGAAGCCTGATGGTGTGTGAAGTTAGTGAGCCAAATGGAGTTGTTCTCCCACAAGAACCACTCGGCTGATCCTTCTTCAATATGCCCTTCACCAACATGCAGTGTTTCCTTGATTGAATTAGCTCTCACACCAATATTTGCGTCTAGAGCCTTTGCTTTGAGG